>NC_060184.1:84424198-84442012 GCF_021184085.1 Oncorhynchus gorbuscha
AATGTCTGTTACTGTCCACTAATGTTTGTTACTGTCTGTTACTGTCTGCTAATGTCTGTTACTGTCTGTTACTGTCTGTTACTGTCTGCTAATGTCTGTTACTGTCTGCTACTGTCCACTAATGTTTGTTACTGTCCACTAATGTTTATTACTGTCTGCTACTGTCCACTAATGTTTGTTACTGTCTGTTACTGTCTGCTACTGTCTGTTATTATTATATATTATTATTATATATTACGTTACTGTCTGTTATTATTATATATTATTATTATTATTATATATTATGTTACTGTCTGTTACTGTCTGCTACTGTCCACTAATGTCTGTTACTGTCTGCTAATGTCTGCTACTGTCCACTAATGTTTGTTACTGTCTGTTACTGTCTGCTACTGTCTGTTACTGTCTGCTAATGTCTGTTACTGTCTGTTACTGTCCACTAATGTCTGTTACTGTCTGTTACTGTCTGTTACTGTCCACTAATGTCTGTTACTGTCTGTTACTGTCTGTTACTGTCCACTAATGTTTGTTACTGTCTGCTAATGTCTGTTACTGTCCACTAATGTTTGTTACTGTCTGCTACTGTCTGTTACTGTCCACTAATGTCTGTTACTGTCTGCTAATGTCTGCTACTGTCCACTAATGTCTGTTACTGTCTGTTACTGTCTGTTACTGTCTGTTACTGTCTGCTACTGTCCACTAATGTCTGTTACTGTCTGCTACTGTCTGCTACTGTCCTCTAATGTCTGTTACTGTCTGCTACTGTCCACTAATGTCTGTTACTGTCTGCTACTGTCCACTAATGTCTGTTACTGTCTGCTACTGTCTATTACTGTCTGCTACTGTCTGCTACTGTCTGCTACTGTCTGCTACTGTCCACTAATGTTTGTTACTGTCTGCTACTGTCTGTTACTGTCCACTAATGTTTGTTACTGTCTGCTACTGTCCACTAATGTTTGTTACTGTCTGCTAATGTCTGTTACTGTCCACTAATGTTTGTTACTGTCTGTTACTGTCTGCTAATGTCTGTTACTGTCTGTTACTGTCTGTTACTGTCTGCTAATGTCTGTTACTGTCTGCTACTGTCCACTAATGTTTGTTACTGTCCACTAATGTTTATTACTGTCTGCTACTGTCCACTAATGTTTGTTACTGTCTGCTAATGTCTGCTACTGTCCACTAATGTTTGTTACTGTCTGCTACTGTCTGTTACTGTCCACTAATGTCTGTTACTGTCTGTTACTGTCTGTTACTGTCTGTTACTGTCTGCTACTGTCCACTAATGTCTGTTACTGTCTGCTACTGTCTGCTACTGTCCACTAATGTCTGTTACTGTCTGCTACTGTCCACTAATGTCTGTTACTGTCTGCTACTGTCCACTAATGTCTGTTACTGTCTGCTACTGTCCACTAATGTCTGTTACTGTCTGCTACTGTCTATTACTGTCTGCTACTGTCTGTTACTGTCTGCTACTGTCTGCTAATGTCTGCTACTGTCTGCTACTGTCCACTAATGTCTGTTACTGTCTGCTACTGTCCACTAATGTCTGTTACTGTCTGCTAATGTCTGCTACTGTCCACTAATGTCTGTTACTGTCCACTAATGTTTGTTACTGTCTGTTACTGTCTGCTAATGTCTGTTACTGTCTGTTACTGTCTGCTAATGTCTGTTACTGTCTGCTACTGTCCACTAATGTCTGTTACTGTCTGTTACGGTCTGTTACTGTCTGCTACTGTCTATTACTGTCTGCTACTGTCTGTTACTGTCTGTTACTGTCTGCTACTGTCTGTTACTGTCTGTTACTGTCTTTACTGTCTGTTACTGTCTGCTACTGTCTGCTAATGTCTGTTACTGTCTGCCACCATCTGTTACTGTCTGTTACTGTCTGCTACTGTCCACTAATGTCTGTTACTGTCTGCTACTGTCTGTTACTGTCTGTTACTGTCTGCTACTGTCTGCCACCATCTGTTACTGTCTTTACTGTCTGTTACTGTCTGCTACTGTCTGCTAATGTCTGTTACTGTCTGCCACCATCTGTTACTGTCTGATACTGTCTGTTACTGTCTGCTACTGTCCACTAATGTCTGTTACTGTCTGTTACTGTCTGTTACTGTCTGTTACTGTCTGCTACTGTCTATTACTGTCTGCTACTGTCTGTTACTGTCCACTAATGTCTGTTACTGTCTGTTACTGTCTGCTACTGTCCACTAATGTCTGTTACTGTCTGCTACTGTCCACTAATGTCTGTTACTGTCTGCTACTGTCTATTACTGTCTGCTACTGTCTGTTACTGTCTGCTACTGTCTGCTAATGTCTGCTACTGTCTGCTACTGTCCACTAATGTCTGTTACTGTCTGCTACTGTCCACTAATGTCTGTTACTGTCTGCTAATGTCTGCTACTGTCCACTAATGTCTGTTACTGTCCACTAATGTTTGTTACTGTCTGTTACTGTCTGCTAATGTCTGTTACTGTCTGTTACTGTCTGCTAATGTCTGTTACTGTCTGCTACTGTCCACTAATGTCTGTTACTGTCTGTTACGGTCTGTTACTGTCTGCTACTGTCTATTACTGTCTGCTACTGTCTGTTACTGTCTGTTACTGTCTGCTACTGTCTGTTACTGTCTGTTACTGTCTTTACTGTCTGTTACTGTCTGCTACTGTCTGCTAATGTCTGTTACTGTCTGCCACCATCTGTTACTGTCTGTTACTGTCTGCTACTGTCCACTAATGTCTGTTACTGTCTGCTACTGTCTGTTACTGTCTGTTACTGTCTGCTACTGTCTGCCACCATCTGTTACTGTCTTTACTGTCTGTTACTGTCTGCTACTGTCTGCTAATGTCTGTTACTGTCTGCCACCATCTGTTACTGTCTGATACTGTCTGTTACTGTCTGCTACTGTCCACTAATGTCTGTTACTGTCTGTTACTGTCTGTTACTGTCTGCTACTGTCTATTACTGTCTGCTACTGTCTGTTACTGTCTGTTACTGTCCACTAATGTCTGTTACTGTCTCGTTACTGTCTGCTACTGTCTGTTACTGTCTGTTACTGTCTGCTACTGTCTGCTACTGTCTGTTACTGTCTGTTACTGTCTGCTACTGTCTGCTACTGTCTGTTACTGTCTGTTACTGCCAGTTACTGCTGCTACTGTCTGCTACTGTCTGCTACTGTCTGTTACTGTCTGTTACTGCCAGTTACTGCTGCTACTGTCTGCTACTGTCTGCTACTGTCTGTTACTGCTGCTACTGTCTGCTACTGTCTGTTACTGTCTGTTACTGCCAGTTACTGCTGCTACTGTCTGCTACTGTCTGCTACTGTCTGTTACTGCCAGTTACTGCTGCTACTGTCTGCTACTGTCTGCTACTGTCTGTTACTGCCAGTTACTGCTGTTACTGCTGCTACTGTCTGCTACTGTCTGTTACTGTCTGTTACTGCCAGTACTGCTGCTACTGTCTGCTACTGTCTGCTACTGTCTGTTACAGTCTGTTACTGCCAGTTACTAATGCTACTGTCTGTTACTGTCTGTTACTGTCTGTTACTGTCTGTTACCGTCTGTTACTGTCTGTTACCGTCTGTTACTGTCTGTTACTGTCTGTTACCGTCTGTTACTGCCAGTTACTGCTGCTACTGTCTGCTACTGTCTGTTACTGTCTGTTACTGTCTGTTACCGTCTGTTACTGCCAGTTACTGCTGCTACTGTCTGCTACTGTCTGCTACTGTCTGTTACTGTCTGTTACCGTCTGTTACTGTCTGTTACTGTCTGTTACTGTCTGCTACTGTCTGCTACTGTCTGTTACTGTCTGTTACCGTCTGTTACTGTCTGTTACTGTCTGTTACTGTCTGCTACTGTCTGCTACGGTCTGTTACTGTCTGTTACCGTCTGTTACTGTCTGTTACTGTCTGTTACTGTCTGTTACTGTCTGCTACTGTCCACTAATGTCTGTTACTGTCTGTTACTGTCTGCTACTGTCTGTTACTGTCTGCTACTGTCTGTTACTGTCTGCTAATGTCTGTTACTGTCTGTTACTGTCCACTAATGTCTGTTACTGTCTGTTACTGTCTGTTACTGTCTGTTACTGTCTGTTACTGTCTGCTACTGTCCACTAATGTCTGTTACTGTCTGTTACTGTCTGCTACTGTCTGCTAATGTCTGTTACTGTCTGCCACCATCTGTTACTGTCTGTTACTGTCTGCTACTGTCCACTAATGTCTGTTACTGTCTGCTAATGTCTGTTACTGTCTGTTACTGTCCACTAATGTCTGTTACTGTCTGTTACTGTCTGTTACTGTCTGCTAATGTCTGTTACTGTCTGTTACTGTCTGATACTGTCTGTTACTGTATCTGCTACTGTCCACTAATGTCTGTTACTGTCTGCTAATGTCTGTTACTGTCCACTGTCTGCTACTGTCTATTACTGTCTGCTACTGTCTGTTACTGTCCACTAATGTCTGTTACTGTCTGTTACTGTCTGCTACTGTCCACTAATGTCTGTTACTGTCTGCTACTGTCCACTATGTCTGTTACTGTCTGCTACTGTCTATTACTGTCTGTTACTGTCTGTTACTGTCTGCTACTGTCTGCTAATGTCTGCTACTGTCTGCTACTGTCCACTAATGTCCTCTAATGTCTGCTACTGTCCACTAATGTCTGTTACTGTCTGCTAATGTCTGCTACTGTCCACTAATGTCTGTTACTGTCCACTAATGTTTGTTACTGTCTGTTACTGTGCTAATGTCTGTTACTGTCTGTTACTGTCTGCTAATGTCTGTTACTGTCTGCTACTGTCACTAATGTCTGTTACTGTCTGTTACGGTCTGTTACTGTCTGCTACTGTCTATTACTGTCTGCTACTGTCTGTTACTGTCTGTTACTGTCTGCTACTGTCTGTTACTGTCTATTTACTGTCTTTACTGCTCTATTACTGTCTGCTACTGTCTGCTAATGTCTGTTACTATCTGCCACCATCATTACTGTCTGTTACTGTCTGCTACTGTCCACTAATATCTGTTACTGTCTCTTTTCTGTCTGTTACCCTGTCTGTTACTGTCTGCTACTGTCTGCCACCATCTGTTACTGTCTTTACTGTCTGTTACTGTCTGCTACTGTCTGCTAATGTCTGTTACTGTCTGCCACCATCTGTTACTGTCTGATACTGTCTGTTACTGTCTGCTACTGTCCACTAATGTCTGTTACTGTCTGTTACTGTCTGTTACTGTCTGCTACTGTCTATTACTGTCTGCTACTGTCTGTTACTGTCTGTTACTGTCCACTAATGTCTGTTACTGTCTGTTACTGTCTGCTACTGTCTGTTACTGTCTGTTACTGTCTGCTACTGTCTGCTACTGTCTGTTACTGTCTGTTACTGTCTGCTACTGTCTGCTACTGTCTGTTACTGTCTGTTACTGCCAGTTACTGCTGCTACTGTCTGCTACTGTCTGCTACTGTCTGTTACTGTCTGTTACTGCCAGTTACTGCTGCTACTGTCTGCTACTGTCTGCTACTGTCTGTTACTGCCAGTTACTGCTGTTACTGCTGCTACTGTCTGCTACTGTCTGTTACTGTCTGTTACTGCCAGTACTGCTGCTACTGTCTGCTACTGTCTGCTACTGTCTGTTACAGTCTGTTACTGCCAGTTACTAATGCTACTGTCTGTTACTGTCTGTTACTGTCTGTTACTGTCTGTTACCGTCTGTTACTGTCTGTTACCGTCTGTTACTGTCTGTTACTGTCTGTTACCGTCTGTTACTGCCAGTTACTGCTGCTACTGTCTGCTACTGTCTGTTACTGTCTGTTACTGTCTGTTACCGTCTGTTACTGCCAGTTACTGCTGCTACTGTCTGCTACTGTCTGTTACTGTCTGTTACTGTCTGTTACCGTCTGTTACTGTCTGTTACTGTCTGTTACTGTCTGCTACTGTCTGCTACTGTCTGTTACTGTCTGTTACCGTCTGTTACCGTCTGTTACTGTCTGTTACTGTCTGCTACTGTCTGCTACTGTCTGTTACTGTCTGTTACCGTCTGTTACTGTCTGTTACTGTCTGTTACTGTCTGTTACTGTCTGCTACTGTCCACTAATGTCTGTTACTGTCTGTTACTGTCTGCTACTGTCTGTTACTGTCTGCTACTGTCTGTTACTGTCTGCTAATGTCTGTTACTGTCTGTTACTGTCCACTAATGTCTGTTACTGTCTGTTACTGTCTGTTACTGTCTGTTACTGTCTGCTACTGTCCACTAATGTCTGTTACTGTCTGTTACTGTCTGCTACTGTCTGTTATTATTATATATTATTATTATATATTATGTTACTGTCTGTTATTATTATATATTATTATTATTATTATATATTATGTTACTGTCTGTTACTGTCTGCTACTGTCCACTAATGTCTGTTACTGTCTGCTAATGTCTGCTACTGTCCACTAATGTTTGTTACTGTCTGTTACTGTCTGCTACTGTCTGTTACTGTCTGCTAATGTCTGTTACTGTCTGTTACTGTCCACTAATGTCTGTTACTGTCTGCTAATGTCCACTAATGTCTGTTACTGTCTGTTACTGTCTGTTACTGTCCACTAATGTTTGTTACTGTCTGCTAATGTCTGTTACTGTCCACTAATGTTTGTTACTGTCTGCTACTGTCTGTTACTGTCCACTAATGTCTGTTACTGTCTGCTAATGTCTGCTACTGTCCACTAATGTCTGTTACTGTCTGTTACTGTCTGTTACTGTCTGCTACTGTCCACTAATGTCTGTTACTGTCTGCTACTGTCTGCTACTGTCCTCTAATGTCTGTTACTGTCTGCTACTGTCCACTAATGTCTGTTACTGTCTGCTACTGTCCACTAATGTCTGTTACTGTCTGCTACTGTCTATTACTGTCTGCTACTGTCTGCTACTGTCTGCTACTGTCTGCTACTGTCCACTAATGTTTGTTACTGTCTGCTACTGTCTGTTACTGTCCACTAATGTTTGTTACTGTCCACTAATGTTTGTTACTGTCTGCTACTGTCCACTAATGTTTGTTACTGTCTGCTAATGTCTGTTACTGTCCACTAATGTTTGTTACTGTCTGTTACTGTCTGCTAATGTCTGTTACTGTCTGTTACTGTCTGTTACTGTCTGCTAATGTCTGTTACTGTCTGCTACTGTCCACTAATGTTTGTTACTGTCCACTAATGTTTATTACTGTCTGCTACTGTCCACTAATGTTTGTTACTGTCTGCTAATGTCTGCTACTGTCCACTAATGTTTGTTACTGTCTGCTACTGTCTGTTACTGTCCACTAATGTCTGTTACTGTCTGCTAATGTCTGCTACTGTCCACTAATGTCTGTTACTGTCTGTTACTGTCTGTTACTGTCTGTTACTGTCTGCTACTGTCCACTAATGTCTGTTACTGTCTGCTACTGTCTGCTACTGTCCACTAATATCTGTTACTGTCTGCTACTGTCCACTAATGTCTGTTACTGTCTGCTACTGTCCACTAATGTCTGTTACTGTCTGCTACTGTCCACTAATGTCTGTTACTGTCTGCTACTGTCTATTACTGTCTGCTACTGTCTGTTACTGTCTGCTACTGTCTGCTACTGTCTGCTACTGTCTGCTACTGTCCACTAATGTCTGTTACTGTCTGCTACTGTCCACTAATGTCTGTTACTGTCTGCTAATGTCTGCTACTGTCCACTAATGTCTGTTACTGTCCACTAATGTTTGTTACTGTCTGTTACTGTCTGCTAATGTCTGTTACTGTCTGTTACTGTCTGTTACTGTCTGTTACTGTCTGCTAATGTCTGTTACTGTCTGCTACTAGTCCACTAATGTCTGTTACTGTCTGTTACGGTCTGTTACTGTCTGCTACTGTCTATTACTGTCTGCTACTGTCTGTTACTGTCTGTTACTGTCTGCTACTGTCTGTTACTGTCTGTTACTGTCTTTACTGTCTGTTACTGTCTGCTACTGTCTGCTAATGTCTGTTACTGTCTGCCACCATCTGTTACTGTCTGTTACTGTCTGCTACTGTCCACTAATGTCTGTTACTGTCTGCTACTGTCTGTTACTGTCTGTTACTGTCTGCTACTGTCTGCCACCATCTGTTACTGTCTTTACTGTCTGTTACTGTCTGCTACTGTCTGCTAATGTCTGTTACTGTCTGCCACCATCTGTTACTGTCTGATACTGTCTGTTACTGTCTGCTACTGTCCACTAATGTCTGTTACTGTCTGTTACTGTCTGTTACTGTCTGTTACTGTCTGCTACTGTCTATTACTGTCTGCTACTGTCTGTTACTGTCTGTTACTGTCCACTAATGTCTGTTACTGTCTGTTACTGTCTGCTACTGTCTGTTACTGTCTGCTACTGTCTGCTAATGTCTGTTACTGTCTGCCACCGTCTGTTACTGTCTGATACTGTCTGCTACTGTCTGTTATTATTATATATTATTATTATTATATATTATGTTACTGTCTGCTACTGTCCACTAATGTTTGTTACTGTTTGTTACTGTCTGCTAATGTCTGTTACTGTCTGCCACCGTCTGTTACTGTCTGATACTGTCTGTTACTGTCTGCTACTGTCCACTAATGTCTGTTACTGTCTGTTACTGTCTGCTACTGTCTGTTACTGTCTGCTACTGTCTGTTACTGTCTGTTACTGTCTGCTACTGTCTGTTACTGTCTGTTACTGTCTTTACTGTCTGTTACTGAATTGCTACTGTTCACTGTCTGTTACTGTCTGCCACCATTCATACGGTTCGATACTGTCTGTTACTGTCTGGCTAATGTCTGTTACTGTCTGGGCTACTGTCTGTTACTGTCTGTTACTGTCTGCTAATGTCTGTTACTGTCCACTAATGTTTGTTACTGTCTGTTACTGTCCACTGCTACTGTCTGTTACTGTCTGCTAATGTCTGTTACTGTCTGTTACTGTCTGTTACTAATGTCTGTTATTGTCTGTACTTCTGTTACTGTCTGTTACTGTCTGCTAATGTCTGTTACTGTCTGTTACTGTCTGTTACTCACTAATGTTTGTTACTAACACGTCTGCTATTGTCTGTTACTGTCCACTAATGTTTGTTACTGTCTGCTACTGTCTGTTACTGTCCACTAATGTCTGTTACTGTCTGCTAATGTGTCTGCTACTGTCACTAATGTCTGTTACTGTCTGTTACTGTCTGTTACTGTCCTGTTACTGTCTGCTACTGTCCACTAATGTCTGTTACTGTCTGCTACTGTCTGCTACTGTCCTCTAATGTCTGTTACTGTCTGCTACTGTCCACTAATGTCTGTTACTGTCTGCTACTGTCCACTAATGTCTGTTACTGTATCTGCTACTGTCTATTACTGTCTGCTACTGTCTGCTACTGTCTGCTACTGTATCTGCTACTGTCCACTAATGTTTGTTACATTTACTGTCTGTGCTGCCACAATGTTTGTTACTGTCCACTAATGTTTGTTACTGTCTGCTGCTTCGTCACTTGTTTGTTACTGTCTGCTAATGTCTGTTACTGTCCACTAATGTTTGTTACTGTCTGTTACTGTCTGCTAATGTCTGTTACTGTCTGTTACTGTCTGTTACTGTCTGCCTAATGTCTGTTACTGTCTGCTCTGTCCACTAATGTTTGTTACTGTCCTTTATGTTTATTAACAGTCTGCTACTGTCCACTAATGTTTTGTTACTGTCTGCTAATGTCTGCTACTGTCCACTAATGTTTGTTACTGTCTGCTACTGTCTGTTACTGTCCACTAATGTCTGTTACTGTCTGCTAATGTCTGCTACTGTCCACTAATGTCTGTTACTGTCTGTTACTGTCTGTTACTGTCTGTTACTGTCCACTAATGTCTGTTACTGTCTGCTACTGTCTGCTACTGTCCACTAATATCTGTTACTGTCTGCTACTGTCCACTAATGTCTGTTACTGTCTGCTACTGTCCACTAATGTCTGTTACTGTCTGCTACTGTCCACTAATGTCTGTTACTGTCTGCTACTGTCTATTACTGTCTGCTACTGTCTGTTACTGTCTGCTACTGTCTGCTACTGTCTGCTACTGTCTGCTACTGTCCACTAATGTCTGTTACTGTCTGCTACTGTCCACTAATGTCTGTTACTGTCTGCTAATGTCTGCTACTGTCCACTAATGTCTGTTACTGTCCACTAATGTTTGTTACTGTCTGTTACTGTCTGCTAATGTCTGTTACTGTCTGTTACTGTCTGTTACTGTCTGCTAATGTCTGTTACTGTCTGCTACTGTCCACTAATGTCTGTTACTGTCTGTTACGGTCTGTTACTGTCTGCTACTGTCTATTACTGTCTGCTACTGTCTGTTACTGTCTGTTACTGTCTGCTACTGTCTGTTACTGTCTGTTACTGTCTTTACTGTCTGTTACTGTCTGCTACTGTCTGCTAATGTCTGTTACTGTCTGCCACCATCTGTTACTGTCTGTTACTGTCTGCTACTGTCCACTAATGTCTGTTACTGTCTGCTACTGTCTGTTACTGTCTGTTACTGTCTGCTACTGTCTGCCACAATCTGTTACTGTCTTTACTGTCTGTTACTGTCTGCTACTGTCTGCTAATGTCTGTTACTGTCTGCCACCATCTGTTACTGTCTGATACTGTCTGTTACTGTCTGCTACTGTCCACTAATGTCTGTTACTGTCTGTTACTGTCTGTTACTGTCTGATCTGTTGCACAATCACCAGTACTGTGTTACTGTCTGCTACTGTCCACTAATGTCTGTTACACTGTCTGTTACTGTCTGTTACTGTCTGTTACTGTCTGCTACTGTCTATTACTGTCTGCTACTGTCTGTTACTGTCCACTAATGTCTGTTACTGTCTGTTATGTCTGCTACTGTCCACTATAATGTCTGTTACTGTCTGCTACTGTCACTAATGTCTGTTCACTGTCTCCTGCTGTCTATTACCATGCTGCTGTCTGTTTACTGTCTGCTGTCTGCTAATGTCTGCTACTGTCTGTCTGCCACCATCTGTTACACTGATATGTCTGTTACTGTCTGCTAATGTCTGTTACTGTCTGCTACTGTCTGTTACTGTCTGTTACTGTCTGCTAATGTCTGTTACTGTCTGGTACTGTCTGTTACTGTCTGTTACTGTCCACTAATGTTTGTTTACTGTCTGTTACTGTCTGCTAATGTCTGTTACTGTCTGTTACTGTCTGTTACTAATGTCTGTTACTGTCTGCTACTGTCCACTAATGTCTGTTGCTGTCTGCTACTGTCCACTAATGGTCTGTTACTGTCTGCTACTGTCCACTAATGTTTGTTACTGTCTGCTACTGTCTGTTACTGTCCACTAATGTCTGTTACTGTCTGCTAATGTCTGCTACTGTTAATGTCTGTTACTGTCTGTTACTGTCTGTTACTGTCTGTTACTGTCTGCTAATGTCCTGTTACTAATGTCTGTTACTGTCTGGTTACCATCTGTTACTGTCTGTTACTGTCTGCTACTGTCCACTAATGTCTGTTACTGTCTGCTGCTGTCTGTTACTGTCTGTTACTGTCTGCTACTGTCTACCATCCACTAATGTCTGTTACTGTCTGTTACTGTCTGTTACTGTCTGCTAATGTCTGCTACTGTCTGCTACTGTCTGCTACTGTCCACTAATGTCTGTTACTGTCTGCTACTGTCCACTAATGTCTGTTACTGTCTGCAATGTCTGCTACTGTCCACTAATGCCTGTTACTGTCCACTAATGTTTCTTACTGTCTGTTACTGTCTGCTAATGTCTGTTACTGTCTGTTACTGTCTGTTGTCTGCTAATGTCTGTTACTGTCTGCTACTGTCCACTAATGTCTGTTACTGTCTGCTACTGTCTGTTACTGTCTGTTACTGTCTGCTACTGTCTGCCACCATCTGTTACTGTCTTTACTGTCTGTTACTGTCTGCTACTGTCTGCTAATGTCTGTTACTGTCTGCCACCATCTGTTACTGTCTGATACTGTCTGTTACTGTCTGCTACTGTCCACTAATGTCTGTTACTGTCTGTTACTGTCTGTTACTGTCTGCTACTGTCTATTACTGTCTGCTACTGTCTGTTACTGTCTGTTACTGTCCACTAATGTCTGTTACTGTCTGTTACTGTCTGCTACTGTCTGTTACTGTCTGCTACTGTCTGCTAATGTCTGTTACTGTCTGCCACCGTCTGTTACTGTCTGATACTGTCTGCTACTGTCTGTTATTATTATATATTATTATTATTATATATTATGTTACTGTCTGCTACTGTCCACTAATGTTTGTTACTGTTTGTTACTGTCTGCTAATGTCTGTTACTGTCTGCCACCGTCTGTTACTGTCTGATACTGTCTGTTACTGTCTGCTACTGTCCACTAATGTCTGTTACTGTCTGTTACTGTCTGTTACTGTCTGTTACTGTCTGCTACTGTCTATTACTGTCTGCTACTGTCTGTTACTGTCTGTTACTGTCTGTTACTGTCCACTAATGTCTGTTACTGTCTGTTACTGTCTGCTACTGTCTGTTACTGTCTGCTACTGTCTGCTAATGTCTGTTACTGTCTGCCACCGTCTGTTACTGTCTGATACTGTCTGCTACTGTCTGTTATTATTATATATTATTATTATTATATATTATGTTACTGTCTGCTACTGTCCACTAATGTTTGTTACTGTTTGTTACTGTCTGCTAATGTCTGTTACTGTCTGCCACCGTCTGTTACTGTCTGATACTGTCTGTTACTGTCTGCTACTGTCCACTAATGTCTGTTACTGTCTGTTACTGTCTGCTACTGTCTGTTACTGTCTGCTACTGTCTGTTACTGTCTGTTACTGTCTGCTACTGTCTGTTACTGTCTGTTACTGTCTTTACTGTCTGTTACTGTCTGCTACTGTCTGCTAATGTCTGTTACTGTCTGCCACCATCTGTTACTGTCTGATACTGTCTGTTACTGTCTGCTAATGTCTGTTACTGTCTGCTACTGTCTGTTACTGTCTGTTACTGTCTGCTAATGTCTGTTACTGTCTGGTACTGTCTGTTACTGTCTGTTACTGTCCACTAATGTTTGTTACTGTCTGTTACTGTCTGCTAATGTCTGTTACTGTCTGTTACTGTCTGTTACTGTCTGCTAATGTCTGTTACTGTCTGCTACTGTCCACTAATGTTTGTTACTGTCCACTAATGTTTATTACTGTCTGCTACTGTCCACTAATGTTTGTTACTGTCTGCTAATGTCTGCTACTGTCCACTAATGTTTGTTACTGTCTGCTACTGTCTGTTACTGTCCACTAATGTCTGTTACTGTCTGCTAATGTCTGCTACTGTCCACTAATGTCTGTTACTGTCTGTTACTGTCTGTTACTGTCTGTTACTGTCTGCTACTGTCCACTAATGTCTGTTACTGTCTGCTACTGTCTGCTACTGTCCACTAATATCTGTTACTGTCTGCTACTGTCCACTAATGTCTGTTACTGTCTGCTACTGTCCACTAATGTCTGTTACTGTCTGCTACTGTCCACTAATGTCTGTTACTGTCTGCTACTGTCTGTTACTGTCTGCTACTGTCTGCTACTGTCTGCTACTGTCTGCTACTGTCCACTAATGTCTGTTACTGTCTGCTACTGTCCACTAATGTCTGTTACTGTCTGCAATGTCTGCTACTGTCCACTAATGTCTGTTACTGTCCACTAATGTTTCTTACTGTCTGTTACTGTCTGCTAATGTCTGTTACTGTCTGTTACTGTCTGTTACTGTCTGCTAATGTCTGTTACTGTCTGCTACTGTCCACTAATGTCTGTTACTGTCTGTTACGGTCTGTTACTGTCTGCTACTGTCTATTACTGTCTGCGACTGTCTGTTACTGTCTGCTACTGTCTGTTACTGTCTGTTACTGTCTTTACTGTCTGTTACTGTCTGCTACTGTCTGCTAATGTCTGTTACTGTCTGCCACCATCTGTTACTGTCTGTTACTGTCTGCTACTGTCCACTAATGTCTGTTACTGTCTGCTACTGTCTGTTACTGTCTGTTACTGTCTGCTACTGTCTGCCACCATCTGTTACTGTCTTTACTGTCTGTTACTGTCTGCTACTGTCTGCTAATGTCTGTTACTGTCTGCCACCATCTGTTACTGTCTGATACTGTCTGTTACTGTCTGCTACTGTCCACTAATGTCTGTTACTGTCTGTTACTGTCTGTTACTGTCTGCTACTGTCTATTACTGTCTGCTACTGTCTGTTACTGTCTGTTACTGTCCACTAATGTCTGTTACTGTCTGTTACTGTCTGCTACTGTCTGTTACTGTCTTCTACTGTCTGCTAATGTCTGTTACTGTCTGCCACCGTCTGTTACTGTCTGTTACTGTCTGATACTGTCTGTTACTGTCTGCTACTGTCCACTAATGTCTGTTACTGTCTGTTACTGTCTGCTACTGTCTGTTACTGTCTGCTACTGTCTGTTACTGTCTGTTACTGTCTGCTACTGTCTGTTACTGTCTGTTACTGTCTTTACTGTCTGTTACTGTCTGCTACTGTCTGCTAATGTCTGTTACTGTCTGCCACCATCTGTTACTGTCTGATACTGTCTGTTACTGTCTGCTAATGTCTGTTACTGTCTGCTACTGTCTGTTACTGTCTGTTACTGTCTGCTAATGTCTGTTACTGTCTGGTACTGTCTGTTACTGTCTGTTACTGTCCACTAATGTTTGTTACTGTCTGTTACTGTCTGCTAATGTCTGTTACTGTCTGTTACTGTCTGTTACTGTCTGCTAATGTCTGTTACTGTCTGCTACTGTCCACTAATGTTTGTTACTGTCCACTAATGTTTATTACTGTCTGCTACTGTCCACTAATGTTTGTTACTGTCTGCTAATGTCTGCTACTGTCCACTAATGTTTGTTACTGTCTGCTACTGTCTGTTACTGTCCACTAATGTCTGTTACTGTCTGCTAATGTCTGCTACTGTCCACTAATGTCTGTTACTGTCTGTTACTGTCTGTTACTGTCTGTTACTGTCTGCTACTGTCCACTAATGTCTGTTACTGTCTGCTACTGTCTGCTACTGTCCACTAATATCTGTTACTGTCTGCTACTGTCCACTAATGTCTGTTACTGTCTGCTACTGTCCACTAATGTCTGTTACTGTCTGCTACTGTCCACTAATGTCTGTTACTGTCTGCTACTGTCTGTTACTGTCTGCTACTGTCTGCTACTGTCTGCTACTGTCTGCTACTGTCCACTAATGTCTGTTACTGTCTGCTACTGTCCACTAATGTCTGTTACTGTCTGCAATGTCTGCTACTGTCCACTAATGTCTGTTACTGTCCACTAATGTTTCTTACTGTCTGTTACTGTCTGCTAATGTCTGTTACTGTCTGTTACTGTCTGTTACTGTCTGCTAATGTCTGTTACTGTCTGCTACTGTCCACTAATGTCTGTTACTGTCTGTTACGGTCTGTTACTGTCTGCTACTGTCTATTACTGTCTGCGACTGTCTGTTACTGTCTGCTACTGTCTGCTACTGTCTGTTACTGTCTGTTACTGTCTTTACTGTCTGTTACTGTCTGCTACTGTCTGCTAATGTCTGTTACTGTCTGCCACCATCTGTTACTGTCTGTTACTGTCTGCTACTGTCCACTAATGTCTGTTACTGTCTGCTACTGTCTGTTACTGTCTGTTACTGTCTGCTACTGTCTGCCACCATCTGTTACTGTCTTTACTGTCTGTTACTGTCTGCTACTGTCTGCTAATGTCTGTTACTGTCTGCCACCATCTGTTACTGTCTGATACTGTCTGTTACTGTCTGCTACTGTCCACTAATGTCTGTTACTGTCTGTTACTGTCTGTTACTGTCTGCTACTGTCTATTACTGTCTGCTACTGTCTGTTACTGTCTGTTACTGTCCACTAATGTCTGTTACTGTCTGTTACTGTCTGCTACTGTCTGTTACTGTCTTCTACTGTCTGCTAATGTCTGTTACTGTCTGCCACCGTCTGTTACTGTCTGATACTGTCTGCTACTGTCTGTTATTATTATATATTATTATTATTATATATTATGTTACTGTCTGCTACTGTCCACTAATGTTTGTTACTGTTTGTTACTGTCTGCTAATGTCTGTTACTGTCTGCCACCGTCTGTTACTGTCTGATACTGTCTGTTACTGTCTGCTACTGTCCACTAATGTCTGTTACTGTCTGTTACTGTCTGCTACTGTCTGTTACTGTCTGCTACTGTCTGTTACTGTCTGTTACTGTCTGCTACTGTCTGTTACTGTCTGTTACTGTCTTTACTGTCTGTTACTGTCTGCTACTGTCTGCTATTGTCTGTTACTGTCTGCCACCATCTGTTACTGTCTGATACTGTCTGTTACTGTCTGCTAATGTCTGTTACTGTCTGCTACTGTCTGTTACTGTCTGTTACTGTCTGCTAATGTCTGTTACTGTCTGGTACTGTCTGTTACTGTCTGTTACTGTCTGCTACTGTCTGCTAATGTCTGTTACTGTCTGCTACTGTCTGTTACTGTCTGCTACTGTCTGCTAATGTCTGTTACTGTCTGCCACCATCTGTTACTGTCTGATACTGTCTGTTACTGTCTGCTAATGTCTGTTACTGTCTGCTACTGTCTGTTACTGTCTGTTACTGTCTGCTAATGTCTGTTACTGTCTGGTACTGTCTGTTACTGTCTGTTACTGTCTGCTACTGTCTGCTAATGTCTATTACTGTCTGCTACTGTCTGCTACTGTCTGCTACTGTCCACTAATGTTTGTTACTGTCTGCTACTGTCTGTTACTGTCCACTAATGTTTGTTACTGATTGAAAACAGGTGTGTGGGAAGACAAGACAAAACCAATGGAAAATGAAAAATGGATCAATGATGGCTAGAAGACCGGTGACGTCGACTGCCGAGCACCGCCCGAACAAGGAGAGGCAACGACTTCGGCAGAAGTCTTGACAGGCTGAATATGTTGTTAAAGATTATTAATATAGTTTCATGGCTGGTTCTCCTCTAACATATTAATACATAGTTTTTTTGGCTGTCTCTCTGTCTCTCTGCTGAATCATGAGTTTCCCGTCAGCCATCTTCCCTACCTGCCTTCATCCAGCAACTCCCTTTATTTCACAATCAGCTGTAAATTTCTTCCTTCCGCCCACAGCCAAGAGAAACACAGGTCTGGTTCTCATTACGGAGTGTGTGTGTGTGTGTGTGTGTGTGTGTGTGTGTGTGTGTGTGTGTGTGTGTGTGTGTGTGTGTGTGTGTGTG
Source organism: Oncorhynchus gorbuscha (assembly GCF_021184085.1). Taxonomy (NCBI): domain Eukaryota; kingdom Metazoa; phylum Chordata; class Actinopteri; order Salmoniformes; family Salmonidae; genus Oncorhynchus; species Oncorhynchus gorbuscha. Next base: position 84,441,424 of record NC_060184.1, read on the forward strand.
TGTGTGTGTGTGTGTGTGCGTGTGCGTGCGTGTGCGCGCTGTGCGTGTGCGTGTGCCTGCGTGTGCCTGCGGTGTGTGTGTGTGTGTGTGTGTGTGTGTGTGTGTGTGTGTGTGTGTGTGTGTGTGTGTGTGTGTGTGTGTGTGTGTGTGTGTGTGTGTGTGTGTGTGTGTGTGTGTGTGTGTGTGTGTGTGTACCTACATATTTTTGTCTGTGGGCAGCACCATAGTTTGAACCCCAACCAGATTTCATACTGTTTCAAATGGATGAATTAATGTGTTTTCTGAAATCAAATCGATTCAAGGTTTATTGGTCACATGCTCATATTTGTAGATGTTATCGCAGGAGCAGCGAAATGCAAATGTTTTTAGCTCCAACGTTGCAGTAATGTATATCAGTACAATAACAGTACACACATAATTCAATAGAGCAGTAATACCTAACAATACGATAACAGTATACACACAATCCCAAAATATATTAATGATAATAATGCTAATAATAATTACAATAATACTAACCATAATATTACTAATACTAAAAATACTACTACTACTACTTTCTACTACTACAACTAATAATTATAAAATT
>NC_060184.1:84442112-84449808 GCF_021184085.1 Oncorhynchus gorbuscha
TGTCTGTTACTGTCCACTAATGTTTGTTACTGTCCACTAATGTTTGTTACTGTCTGCTACTGTCCACTAATGTTTGTTACTGTCTGCTAATGTCTGTTACTGTCCACTAATGTTTGTTACTGTCTGTTACTGTCTGCTAATGTCTGTTACTGTCTGTTACTGTCTGTTACTGTCTGCTAATGTCTGTTACTGTCTGCTACTGTCCACTAATGTTTGTTACTGTCCATCAATGTTTATTAATGTCTGCTACTGTCCACTAATGTTTGTTACTGTCTGCTAATGTCTGCTACTGTCCACTAATGTTTGTTACTGTCTGCTACTGTCTGTTACTGTCCACTAATGTCTGTTACTGTCTGCTAATGTCTGCTACTGTCCACTAATGTCTGTTACTGTCTGTTACTGTCTGTTACTGTCTGTTACTGTCTGCTACTGTCCACTAATGTCTGTTACTGTCTGCTACTGTCTGCTACTGTCCACTAATGTCTGTTACTGTCTGCTACTGTCCACTAATGTCTGTTACTGTCTGCTACTGTCCACTAATGTCTGTTACTGTCTGCTACTGTCCACTAATGTCTGTTACTGTCTGCTACTGTCTATTACTGTCTGCTACTGTCTGTTACTACTGTCTGCTACTGTCTGCTACTGTCCACTAATGTCTGTTACTGTCTGCTACTGTCCACTAATGTCTGTTACTGTCTGCTAATGTCTGCTACTGTCCACTAATGTCTGTTACTGTCCACTAATGTTTGTTACTGTCTGTTACTGTCTGCTAATGTCTGTTACTGTCTGTTACTGTCTGTTACTGTCTACTAATGTCTGTTACTGTCTGCTACTGTCCACTAATGTCTGTTACTGTCTGTTACGGTCTGTTACTGTCTGCGACTGTCTATTACTGTCTGCTACTGTCTGTTACTGTCTGTTACTGTCTGCTACTGTCTGTTACTGTCTGTTACTGTCTTTACTGTCTGTTACTGTCTGCTACTGTCTGCTAATGTCTGTTACTGTCTGCCACCATCTGTTACTGTCTGTTACTGTCTGCTACTGTCCACTAATGTCTGTTACTGTCTGCTACTGTCTGTTACTGTCTGTTACTGTCTGCTACTGTCTGCCACCATCTGTTACTGTCTTTACTGTCTGTTACTGTCTGCTACTGTCTGCTAATGTCTGTTACTGTCTGCCACCATCTGTTACTGTCTGATACTGTCTGTTACTGTCTGCTACTGTCCACTAATGTCTGTTACTGTCTGTTACTGTCTGTTACTGTCTGTTACTACTGTCTATTACTGTCTGCTACTGTCTGTTACTGTCTGTTACTGTCCACTAATGTCTGTTACTGTCTGTTACTGTCTGCTACTGTCTGTTACTGTCTGTTACTGTCTGCTACTGTCTGCTTACTGTCTGTTACTGTCTGCTACTGTCTGCTAATGTCTGTTACTGCCAGTTACTGCTCACCTGCCTGTTACTGTCTGTTACTGTCTGACTAGTTACTGTGCTACTGTTGCTACTGTCTGCTACTGTCTGTTACTGCTGCTACTGTCTGCTACTGTCTGTTACTGTCTGTTACTGTCTGTTACTGTCTGCTACTGTCTGCTACTGTCTGTTACTGCCAGTTACTGCTGCTACTGTCTACTGTCTGCTACTGTCTGTTACTGTCTGTTACTGCCAGTTACTGCTGCTACTGTCTGTTACTGTCTGTTACTGTCTGTTACTGTCTGTTACTGTCTGCTACTGTCTGCTACTGTCTGTTACTGCCAGTTACTGTCTGTTACTGTCTGCTACTGTCTTGTTACCATCTACTGTGCTACTGTCTGATGTCTGCTACTGTCTGTTACTGTCTGCTAAAGTTACTAATGTCTGTCTACTGTCTGTTACTGTCTGTTACTGTCTGTTACCGTCTGTTACTGTCTGTTACTCTGTTACTGCTGTTACTGTCTGTTATCGTCTGTTACTGCCAGTTACTGCTGCTACTGTCTGTACTGTCTGTTACTGTCTGTTACTGTCTGTTACCGTCAGTTACTGTCTGTTACTGCCTGTTACTGCTGTTACTGTGCTACTGTCTGCTACTGTCTGTTACTGTCTGTTACTGTCTGTTACCGTCTGTTACTGTCTGTTACTGTCTGTTACTGTCTGCTACTGTCCTACTGTCTGTTACTGTCTGTTACTGTCTGTTACTGTCTGTTACTGTCTGCCACTAATGTCTGTTACTGTCTGCTACTGTCTGTTACTGTCCACTACTGTTTGTTACTGTCCACTAATGTCTGTTACTGTCTGTTACTGTCTGTTACTGTCTGCTACTGTCCACTAATGTCTGTTACTGTCTGTTACTGTCTGCTACTGTCTGTTATTATTATTATATTATTATATATTATGTTACTGTCTGTTATTATTATATATTATTATTATTATTATATATTATGTTACTGTCTGTTACTGTCTGCTACTGTCCACTTGTCTGTTACTGTCTGCTAATGTCTGCTACTGTCTAATGTTTGTTACTGTCTGTTACTGTCTGCTACTGTCTGTTACTGTCTGCTAATGTCTGTTACTGTCTGTTACTGTCCACTAATGTCTGTTACTGTCTGCTAATGTCCACTAATGTCTGTTACTGTCTGTTACTGTCTGTTACTGTCCACTAATGTTTGTTACTGTCTGCTAATGTCTGTTACTGTCCACTAATGTTTGTTACTGTCTGCTACTGTCTGTTACTGTCCACTAATGTCTGTTACTGTCTGCTAATGTCTGCTACTGTCCACTAATGTCTGTTACTGTCTGTTACTGTCTGTTACTGTCTGTTACTGTCTGCTACTGTCCACTAATGTCTGTTACTGTCTGCTACTGTCCACTGTCCTCTAATGTCTGTTACTGTCTGCTACTGTCCACTAATGTCTGTTACTGTCTGCTACTGTCCACTAATGTCTGTTACTGTCTGCTACTGTCTATTACTGTCTGCTACTGTCTGCTACTGTCTGCTACTGTCTGCTACTGTCCACTAATGTTTGTTACTGTCTGCTACTGTCTGTTACTGTCCACTAATGTTTGTTACTGTCTAATGTTTGTTACTGTCTGCTACTGTCCACTAATGTTTGTTACTGTCTGCTACTGTCCACTAATGTTTGTTACTGTCTGTTACTGTCTGCTAATGTCTGTTACTGTCTGTTACTGTCTGTTACTGTCTGCTAATGTCTGAGTAATTGTCTGCTACTGTCCACTAATGTTTGTTACTGTCCACTAATGTTTATTACTGTCTGCTACTGTCCACTAATGTTTGTTACTGTCTGCTAATGTCTGTCTGTCCACTAATGTTTGTTACTGTCTGCTACTGTCTGTTACTGTCCACTACTGTTACTGTCTGCTAATGTCTGCTACTGTCCACTAATGTCTGTTACTGTCTGTTACTGTCTGTTACTGTCTGTTACTGTCTGTTACTAATGTCTGTCTGTCTGCTACTGTCTGCTACTGTCCACTGTCTGTTACTGTCTGCTACTGTCCACTAATGTCACTCTGTACTGTCCACTGTCTGTTACTGTCTGCTACTGTCCACTAATGTCTGTTACTGTCTGCTACTGTCTGTTACTGTCTGTTACTGTCTGCTACTGTCTGCCACCATCTGTCTGTTACTGTCTTTACTAATGTCTGTTACTGTCTGCTAATGTCTGTCTGCCACTAATGTCTGTTACTGTCCACTAATGTTTGTTACTGTCTGTTACTGTCTGCATCTATTACTGTCTGCTACTGTCTGTTACTGTCTGCTGTCTGTTACTGTCTGCTACTGTCCACTAATGTCTGTTACTGTCTGTTACTGTCTGTTACTGTCTGCTACTGTCTATTACTGTCTGCTACTGTCTGTTACTGTCTGTTACTGTCCACTAATGTCTGTTGTTACTGTCTGTTAATGTCTGTTACTGTCTGCCACCATCTGTCTGTTGTTACTGTCTGCTACTGTCCACTGTCTGTTACTGTCTGCTACTGTCTGTTATGTCTGTTACTGTCTGCCACCATCTGTTACTGTTACTGTCTGTTACTACTGTCTGCTAATGTCTGTTACTGTTATTATTATACTACTGTCTGCTACTGTCCACTAATGTCTGTTACTGTCTGTTACTGTCTGTTACTGTCTGTTACTGTCTGCTACTGTTATTACTGTCTGTCTGTTACTGTCCTGTCCACTAATGTCTGTTACTGTCTGTTACTGTCTTGTTACTGTCTGCTACTGTCTGCTAATGTCTGTTACTGTCTGCCACCGTCTGTTACTGTCTGATACTGTCTGCTACTGTCTGTTATTATTATATATTATTATTATATATTATGTTACTGTCTGTTATTATTATATATTATTATTATTATATATTATGTTACTGTCTGCTACTGTCCACTAATGTTTGTTACTGTTTGTTACTGTCTGCTAATGTCTGTTACTGTCTGCCACCGTCTGTTACTGTCTGCTACTGTCTGTTACTGTCTGCTACTGTCTGTTACTGTCTGTTACTGTCTGCTACTGTCTGTTACTGTCTGTTACTGTCTTTACTGTCTGTTACTGTCTGCTACTGTCTGGCTAAAAGTTACTGTCTGCCACCATCTGTTACTGTCTGATACTGTCTGTTACTGTCTGCTAATGTCTGTTACTGTCTGCTACTGTCTGTTACTGTCTGTTACTGTCTGCTAATGTCTGTTACTGTCTGGTACTGTCTGTTACTGTCTGTTACTGTCTGCTACTGTCTGCTAATGTCTGTTACTGTCTGCTACTGTCTGTTACTGTCTGCTACTGTCTGCTAATGTCTGTTACTGTCTGCCACCATCTGTTACTGTCTGATACTGTCTGTTACTGTCTGCTAATGTCTGTTACTGTCTGCTACTGTCTGTTACTGTCTGTTACTGTCTGCTAATGTCTGTTACTGTCTGGTACTGTCTGTTACTGTCTGTTACTGTCTGCTACTGTCTGCTAATGTCTATTACTGTCTGCTACTGTCTGCTACTGTCTGCTACTGTCCACTAATGTTTGTTACTGTCTGCTACTGTCTGTTACTGTCCACTAATGTTTGTTACTGATTGAAAACAGGTGTGTGGGAAGACAAGACAAACCAATGGAAAATGAAAAATGGATCAATGATGGCTAGAAGACCCGGTGACGCTCGACTGCCGAGCACCGCCCCTGAACAAGGAGAGGCACCACTTCGCAGAAGTCTTGACAGGCTGAATATGTTGTTAAAGATTATTAATATAGTTTCATGGCTGGTTCTCCTCTAACATATTAATACATAGTTTTTTTGGCTGTCTCTCTGTCTCTCTGCTGAATCATGAGTTTCCCGTCAGCCATCTTCCTACCTGCCTTCATCCAGCAACTCCCTTTATTTCACAATCAGCTGTAAATTTCTTCCTTCCGCCCACAGCCAAGAGAAACACAGGTCTGGTTCTCAGTGTGTGGTGTGTGTGTGTGTGTGTGTGTGTGTGTGTGTGTGTGTGTGTGTGTGTGTGTGTGTGTGTGTGTGTGTGTGTGTGTGTGTGTGTGTGTGTGTGTGTGTGTGTGTGTGTGTGCGTGTGTTGCGTGCGTGCGCGTGCGTCCTGCGTGTGCCTGCGTGTGTGTGTGTGTGTGTGTGTGTGTGTGTGTGTGTGTGTGTGTGTGTGTGTGTGTGTGTGTGTGTGTGTGTGTGTGTGTGTGTGTGTGTGTGTGTGTGTGTGTGTGTGTGTGTGTGTGTGTGTGTGTGTGTGTGTGTGTGTGTGTGTGTGTGTGTGTGTGTGTGTGTGTGTGTACCTACATATTTTTGTCTGTGGGCAGCACCATAGTTTGAACCCCAACCAGATTTCATACTGTTTCAAATGGATGAATTAATGTGTTTTCTGAAATCAAATCGATTCAAGGTTTATTGGTCACATGCACATATTTGTAGATGTTATCGCAGGAGCAGCGAAATGCAAATGTTTTTAGCTCCAACGTTGCAGTAATGTATATCAGTACAATAACAGTACACACATAATTCAATAGAGCAGTAATACCTAACAATACGATAACAGTATACACACAATCCCAAAAATATATTAATGATAATAATGCTAATAATAATTACAATAATACTAACCACAATATTACTAATACTAAAAATACTACTACTACTACTTTCTACTACTACAACTAATAATTATAAAATTACTACTACTAATTATTAAAATAGTAATAATATTAATACTACTACTACTATGACTACTACTAATAATAATATTACTACTGCTACTGGTACTACTACTACTACTACTAATAATAATAATATTACTACTGCTACTGCTACTACTACTACTACTACTTTCTACTGCTACTACTAATAATTATAAAATTACTACTCCTACTAATAATAATAATAATAATAATAATAATATTACTACTACTACTACTAATAATAATAATATTACTACTACTACTACTAACAATAATACTATTACTACTAATTATAATATTAATAGTAATACTAGTAATACTACTACTACTAATATTACTACTACTACTAATAATAATAATAATACTACGACTACTGCTACTACTACTACTTCTAATAATAATAATATTACTACTGCTACTACTACTAATAATAATAATAATATTACTACTGCTACTACTACTACTACTTTCTACTACTACTACTACTACTACTTTCTACAACTACTACTAATAATTATAAAATTACTACTCCTACTACTAATAATAAAGATAGTAATAATAATCATATTAATACTACTACTACTACTACTGATACTACTACTAATAATAATAATAATAATATTACTACTGCTACTACTACTACTTTATACTACTACTACTACTACTTTCTACTACTACTACTAATAATTATAAAATTACTACTCCTACTAATAATAATAAAATAGTAATAATAATAATATTACTACTGCTACTACTACTACTACTACTACTACTAATAATAATAATAATAATATTACTACTACTACTACTAATAATAATAATATTACTACTACAACTACTAACAATAATACTATTACTACTAATTATAATACTAATACTAGTAATACTAATACTACTAATAAATAAATAAATAAATTACTACTACTACTACTAATAATAATAATAATATTAATACTACTACTACTACTACAACTACTGCTACTACTACTAATACTAATAATAATAATATTACTACTGCTACTAATACTACTACTTTCTACTACTACTACTACTACTAATAATAATAATAATATTAATACTACTACTACTACAACTACTGCTACTACTACTACTACTACTAATAATAATAATAATAATATTAATACTACTACTACTACAACTACTGCTACTACTACTACTTCTACTACTAATAATAATAATAATATTACTACTGCTACTAATACTACTACTTTCTACTATTACTACTACTACTACTACTTTCTACTATTACTACTACTACTACTACTACTTTCTACTACTACTACTAATAATTATAAAATTACTACTCCTACTAATAATAATAAAAATAGTAATAATAATAATATTAATACTACTACTACTACTACTACTGCTACTGATACTACTACTACTACTACTACTACTACTACTACTACTAATAATAATAATAATAATATTAATACTACTACTACTACTACTACTGCTACTGATACTACTACTACTACTACTAATAATAATAATAATAATAATATTAATACTACTACTACTGAT
>NC_060184.1:84449908-84457605 GCF_021184085.1 Oncorhynchus gorbuscha
ATACTGGTCTGAAACTAGATCCCCCTACATACTGGTCTCAAACTAGATCCCTACATACTGGTCTGAAACTACTGGATCCCCTACATACTGGTCTGGAACTAGATCCCTACATACTGGTCTGAAACTAGATCCCCTACAGAGGCTGGTCTGGAACTAGATCCCCTACATACTGGTCTGAAACTAAATCCCCTACATACTGGTCTGAAACTAGATCCCCCCACATACTGGTCTGGAACTAGATCCCCCTACATACTGGTCTGGAACTAGATCCTACATACTGGTCTGAAACTGAACTCACCTACATACTGGTCTGGAACTAGATCCCCCTACATACTGGTCTGAAAACTAGATCCCCTACATACTGGTCTGGAACTAGATCCCCCACATACTGGTCTGAAACTAGATCCCCTACATACTGGTCTGAAACTAGATCCCCTACATACTGGTCTGGAACTAGATCCCCTACATACTGGTCTGAAACTAGATCCCCTACATACTGGTCTGAAACTAGATCCCTCTACATACTGGTCTGAAACTAGATCCCTCTACATACTGGTCTGAAACTAGATCCTCTGCATACTGGTCTCACCTACATACTGGTCTGAAACTAGATCCCTACATACTGGTCTGAAACTAGATCCTCTACATACTGGTCTCTGAAACTAGATCCACCTACATACTGGTCTGAAACTAGATCCCTAGACCCCCTACATACTGGTCTGAAACTAGATCCCCTACATACTGGTCTGAAACTAGATCCCTCTACATACTGGTCTGAAACTAGATCCCCCTACATACTGGTCTGAAACTAGACTGGTCTCCCCTACATACTGGTCTGAAACTAGATCCCCTACATACTGGTCTGGATCCCTACACATACTGGTCTGAAACTAGATCCCCTACATACTGGTCTGGAACTAGATCCCTACATACTGGTCTGAAACTAGATCCCCTACATACTGGTCTGAAATTAGATCCCCCACATACTGGTCTGAAACTAGATCCCCTACATACTGGTCTGAAACTAGATCTCCCTACATACTGGTCTGAAACTAGATTCCCTACATACTGGTCTGAATCCCCCTACAGATCCTCCTACATACTGATCTGAAACTAGATCCCCTACATACTGGTCTGGAACTAGATCCCCCTACATACTGGTCTGAAACTAGATCCCCTACATACTGGTCTGGAACTAGATCCCCTACATACTGGTCTGAAACTAGATCCCCTACATACTGGTCTGGAACTAGATCCCCTACAAACTGGTCTGAAACTAGATCCCCTACAAACTGGTCTGAAACTAGATCCCCTACATACTGGTCTGAAACTAGATCCCCTACATACTGGTCTGAAACTAGATCCCCTACATACTGGTCTGAAACTAGATCCCCTACATACTGGTCTGAAACTAGATCCCCCTACATACTGGTCTGAAACTAGATCCCTACATACTGGTCTGAAACTAGATCCCCCCTACATACTGGTCTGAAACTAGATCCTCTACATACTGGTCTGAAACTAGATCCACCTACATACTGGTCTGAAACTAGATCCCCCTACATACTGGTCTGAAACTAGATCCCCTACATACTGGTCTTGAGGAGAAGAAAACACTGTCGGGGGAGGGTCTCTTCTGCCCTGTTCAACCAATCCAGTATATGTGGAGGAGGAGCTAAGATGGAGTGCCTTGTCTTGTTAAAATCCAAAAGTGGAATTCATTTCACAGGCTCTCTTTCCATTTCCCCTGAAAACCGAAACAATCCGGTTATTGGGGAGGCTACCCCACAGCAAAGCTAAATACTAGCATTCTTGATGTTTCATAATTTTTAAACCATGACCAGAGAGATACTGTCAAGGAACAAGTCAAATAGCTGCTACTTTTATGAATGAGTTCATGTTTAACTTTTCATTCAACACTGACAACTCTTTTTATAAAACATAAACGGTGCTTTTCCTTCAATCAGCTGCATTGAATGAGAAGCCACGTTTGTCTGGTCATAGGAATAACATGAATTTGTGTATGAGGCAGAGATAATGGGATGCCACTAGAGTTCAGCTACCAGGTGGAAAATGTCTCCTCTCTCTGGTCAGTCTCACCGGAGGAAAGGAGACATCAGGGACATGAGAGGCAGACCCTCTGCTGCTCTCTCCCTCCGCTGAGACCGACCCTCAGTCTGCCGCTCTCTCCCTCCACTGAGACTGACCATCAGTCTGCTGCTCTCCAGTCTGCTGCTCTCCAGTCTGCCGCTCTCTCCCTCCACTGAGACTGACCATCAGTCTGCTGCTCTCCAGTCTGCTGCTCTCCAGTCTGCCGCTCTCTCCCTCCACTGAGACTGACCATCAGTCTGCTGCTCTCCAGTCTGCTGCTCTCCAGTCTGCTGCTCTCCAGTCTGCTGCTCTCTCCCTCCACTGAGACTGACCCTCAGTCTGCTGCTCTCTCCCTCCACTGAGACTGACCCTCAGTCTGCTGCTCTCTCCCTCCACTGAGACTGACCATCAGTCTGCTGCTCTCTCCCTCCGCTGAGACTGACCCTCAGTCTGCTGCTCTCTCCCTCCACTGAGACTGACCATCAGTCTGCTGCTCTCTCCCTCCACTGAGACTGACCATCTGATGCAGGAACCATCAGTCTGTTAAACTTAAAAAATTATATGTTTTTCAGTTATGCTCAACTGTGATACAACAACTCATCTATTTTGTTATCAAAGCTTTAGTTTTGAAGAACAATATGCTCTGATAAGAAATATATTGGCAGGCCAAGCATAGCCAAGATGCTGGGATAGTGTATTAGGCCAAACATAGCCGATATTCTGGGATAATGTATATAGGCAATATGATGGGATAATGTATATAGGCAATATGATTGGATAATGCATTGCCAATATTCTGGGATAATGTATTAGGCCAAGCCTAGCCAATATGCTGGGATAATGTATATAGCCAATATGCTGGGATAATGTATTAGGCCAAGCCAATATGATTGGATAATGTATATAGCCAATATGCTGGGATAATGTATTAGGCCAAGCATAGCCAATATGATTGGATAATGTATATAGCCAATATGCTGGGATAATGTATTAGGCCAAGCCTAGCCAATATGATTGGATAATGTATATAGCCAATATGCTGGGATAATGTATTAGGCAAACAACAGCCAATATGCTGGGATAATGTATTAGGCCAAGCCTAGCCAATATGATTGGATAATGTATATAGCCAATATGATGGGATAATGTATTAGGCCAAGCCGAGCTAATATGTTGGGATAATGTATTAGGCCAAGTCTAGTCGATATGATGGGATAATGTATTAGAAAAAGCCAATATACTGGGATAATGTATTAGACCAAGCCTAGCCAATATACTGGGATCATGTATTAGACCAAGCCTAGCCAATATGATTGGATAATGTATTAGGCCAAGCCTAGAAAATATGCTGGGATAATGTATTAAGCCAAGCCTAGCCAATATGCTGGGATAATGTTTATAACCAATATGCTTGGATAATGTATTAGGCCAAGTATAGCCAATATGCTGGGATATTGTATATAACCAATATGCTGGGATAATGTATTAGGCCAAGCATAGCCAATATGCTGGGAAAATATATATAACCAATATGCTGGGATAATGTATTAGGCCAAGCCTAGACAATATGCTGGGATAATGTATTAGGCCAAGCCTAGACAATATGCTGGGATAATGTATTAGGCCAAGCCTAGCCAGTATGCTGGGATAATGTACAGTGCCTTGCGAAAGTATTCGGCCCCTGTCACGACTTCCGCCGAGGTTGGCTCTCCTGCCCGTTCAGGCTGTGCTCGGCGGTCGTCTTCACCGTCCTATTAGCCACTACCGATCCCTTTTCGGTTATCTGTTGGTTTTGTCTGATTGTTTTCACCTGTGTGTTAGTTAATTAGTATCTGTATATAATGTAGGTTGTCCCGCCCTTGTTTTGTGCGGGATTGTTTGTTTTTGTCATTTCGTTTCGGCTGTCGGTGTTTTTGTGTTTTATTTCTCCGGTTTGTCTGTTTATTCCTGTTTTGGATATTTTTCACCCTGTTTGTATTTTGGGTTGTCCGTGTTTATTGTTGTTCACCGGAGAATAAACCTCTATTCACTATTTGCTCTCTGCGCCTGATTCCACCCACCTTGACTAGTCGTGACAGCCCCCTTGAACTTTGCGACCTTTTGCCACATTTCAGGCTTCAAACATAAAGCTATAAAACTGTATTTTTTTGTGAAGAATCAACAACAAGTGAGACACAATCATGAAGTGGAACGACATTTATTGGATATTTCAAACTTTTTTAACAAATCAAAAACTGAAAAATTGGGTGTGCAAAATTATTCAGCCCCTTTACTTTCAGTGCAGCAAACTCTCTCCAGAAGTTCAGTGAGGATCTCTGAATGATCCAATGTTGACCTAAATGACTAATGATGATAAATACAATCCACCTGTGTGTAGAGGGACCGGGCAGGGACTGTAGAGGGACCGGGAAGGGACTGGAGAGGGACCGGGGAGGGACAGAGAGAGGTGGCAGTAGCGCCCTAACTGGGACTGGGGAGGGACCGGGCAGGGACTGGAGAGGGACCGGGCAGGGACTGTAGAGGGACCGGGCAGGGACTGGAGAGGGACCGGGGAGGGACAGAGAGAGGTGGCAGTAGCGCCTAACTGGGACTGGGGAGGGACCGGGCAGGGACTGGGGAGGGACCGGGCAGGGACTGTAGAGGGACCGGGAAGGGACTGGAGAGGGACCGGGGAGGGACAGAGAGAGGTGGCAGTAGCACCCTAACTGGGACTGGGGAGGGACCGGGCAGGGACTGGAGAGGGACCGGGCAGGGACTGAAGAGGGACCGGGCAGGGACTGTAGAGGGACCGGGCAGGGACTGTAGAGGGACCGGGCAGGGACTGGAGAGGGACCGGGCAGGGACTGTAGAGGGACCGGGCAGCGACTGGAGAGGGACCGGGCAGGGACTGTAGAGGGACCGGGCAGTGACTGGAGAGGGACCGGGCAGGGACTGGAGAGGGACCAAGACAGATGGCAGCAGCAGCCTAAATGGGAATGGAGAGGGACCGGGCAGGGACTGTAGAGGGACCGGGCAGGGACTGGAGAGGGACCGGGCAGGGACTGGAGAGGGACCAAGACAGACGGCAGCAGCAGCCTAACTGGGAATGGAGAGGGACCGGGCAGGGACTGGGTAGGGTTTTCTTCCAAGATGGAAAAGGCTTGGGGATGTCTGTCTTGTCCCGTCCCTTGTACTGTATATATAATTTTCTTCGTATGTATTTGTATAATTATTTTTATCTCATTTTTCATCTACGGACTCAACATACTCTCCTGTAACCCGCCTTACCCAATGTGGTTTGGACCTGCTATTTTTACACTTTTGAACCGGAGCCCCATTCAGAAGCTAGCCAGCTAACTAGCTACTAGGTAGTAGTCAGTTAGCCACTGGTAGCGGTCATCACCGTTAACCCGGACTGCCAGCCTACACAGCGCGATATCTACCTAGAGCATATCGGACTGCCAGCCTACGCAGTGCGATATCTACCTAGAGCATATCGGACTGCTTTTCTCTACCACATCCCCGGAATCCTACCACAAGCTCTAAACTTTTACTCCAGATCATCACAGCTAGTTAGCTGCTATCCGAATGGCTACTTCTGTCTTACGTCTCTAGACCCAAACTGTTATAGACCTATATCCATCCTGCCCTGCCTTTTTAAAATATTTGAAAGCCAAGTTAATAAACAGATCACCGACCATTTTGAATCCCACCGTACCTTCTCCTCTATGCAAACTGGTTTCCAAGCTGATCATGGGTGCACCACAGCCACGCTCAAGTTCCTAAACAATATCATAACTACCATCGATAAAAGACAGTACTGTGCAGCCATCTTCAGCCGTCTGTCAATCACCGCATTCTTATCGGCCTCGTCTGGTTCACCGACTACTTCTCAGATAGAGTTCAGTGTGTCAAATCAGAGGGCCTGTTGTCCGGACCTCTGGCAGTCTTTATAGGAATGCCACAGGGTTTAATTCTCAGGCTCTTTTCTCTGATTATATTAGTGATGTCACTCTTGCTGCTGTGATTCTCTGATCCACCTCTATGCAGAAGACACCATTATGTATACTTCTGGCCCTTCTTTGGACACTGCTAACAAACTTACAAATGAGATTCAACGCCATACAACACTCCTTCCGTGGCCTCCAACTGCTTTTAAATGTTAGTAAAACTAACTGCATGCTCTTCACCAATTGCTGCCCACACCCTCCCGCCCAACTACTATCACTACTCTAGACGGTTCTGACCTGGAATATGTGGATAACTACAAATACCTAGGTGTCTGGCTAGACTGTAAACTCTACTTCCAGACTTACATTAAGCAATCCAAAATGTAATCTAGAATCAGCTTCCTATTTCGCAACAAAGCCTCCTTCACACATGCCGCCAAACTTACCCTCGTTAAACTGACTATCCTACCAATCCTTGACTTCGGCGAAGTCATTTACCAAATAGCCTCCAACACTACTCAGCAAACTGGATGCAGTCTATCACAGTACCATCCATTTTGTCACCAAAGCCCCATAAACTACCCACCACTGCGACCTGTATGCTCTCGTTGTCTGGTCCTCGCTACATATATTCGTCTCCAAACCCACTGGCTCGAGTTCATCTATAAGTCTTTGCTAGGTAAGTTCCGTCTAATCTCAGCTCACTGGTCACCATAGCAACACCCACCCGCAGCATGCGCTCCAGCAGGGTACATTGCACTAGTCATCCCCAAAACCAACTCCTCCTTTGCCCGCCTTTCCTTCCAGTTCTCTGCTGCCAGTGACTGGAACGAATTTCCACAATTTCTGAAGCTTATATTTTTATATTATATGTCCCTCTCTTATATTTCCCTCTCTAACTTTAAGCACCAGCTGTCAGAGCAGCTTCCCCGGTCACTGTACCTGTACACAGCCAATCTTTAAATAGCCCACCCAACTACCTCATCCCCATATTGTTATTTATCCTCTTGCTCTTTTGCTCCCCAGTATCTCTACCTGCCCATCATCATCTGCACATCAAACAATCCAGTATTAATGCTAAATTGTAATTATTTTGCCTCTATGGCCTATTTATTTCCTTACCTCCCTACTCTTCACACACTTTACGTAGATGTGTCTATTTTTATTTTCTTTCATGTTATTGACTGTGTTGTTGTTTTTGTCGCACCACTTTACTTTATCTTGGCCATGTTGCAGTTGTAAATGAGAACTTGTTCTCAACTAGCCACCTAGTTAAATAAAGGTGAAATAAAAAAATAGAAAATAGAAAAAATAGACTGGGCAGGGACCGAGAGGGGTAGCAGCAGCACCCTAACTATTAAAGGCACACCAGGGCCCTCAAACTAGACAATGCCCATGTGCTTTCTATTTCAATCTAAATACCTCCCCACAACTAAAGTAATGCAATTAACCCTTTACATTTGTGCGAATTAGCCTATATGTTTAGGGGGTAAATGTAAATAATAATAATAAATCTCCAACCTATCTCCTGATTCTGCCTCCTCAACCCTCCTCTCCTCCCTCTCTGCATCCTTTGACTCTCTATGTCCCCTATCCTCCAGGCCGGCTCGGTCCTCCCCTCCCGCTCCGTGGCTCGATGACTCATTGCGAGCTCACAGAACAGGGCTCCGGGCAGCC
>NC_060184.1:84457705-84484158 GCF_021184085.1 Oncorhynchus gorbuscha
GTGAATACAGGATGAATACAGGGTGAATACAGGAGTGAATACAGGATGAATACAGGAATACAGGGTGAATACAGGGTGAATACAGGATGAATACAGGGTGAGGGTGAATACAGGGTGAATACAGGATGAATACAGGATGAATACAGGGTGAGGGTGAATACAGGGTGAATACAGGGTGAATACAGGATGAATACAGGGTGAGGGGTGAATACAGGGAATACAGGGTGAATACAGGATGAATACAGGATGAATACAGGGTGAATACAGGATGAATAAGGATGAATACAGGGTGAGGGTGAATACAGGATGAATACGGTGAATACAGGATGAATACAGGGTGAATACAGGGTGAATACAGGATGAATACAGGATGAATACAGGGTGAGGGTGAATACAGGATGAATACAGGGTGAATACAGGGTGAATACAGGATGAATACAGGGTGAATACAGGATGAATACAGGGTGAATACAGGGTGAATACAGGATGAATACAGGATGAATACAGGGTGAGGGTGAATACAGGATGAATACAGGGTGAATACAGGGTGAATACAGGATGAATACAGGGTGAATACAGGGTGAATACAGGGTGAATACAGGATGAATACAGGGTGAGGGTGAATACAGGGTGAATACAGGATGAATACAGGATGAATACAGGGTGAGGGTGAATACAGGATGAATACAGGGTGAATACAGGGTGAATACAGGGTGAATACAGGATGAATACAGGGTGAGGGTGAATACAGGATGAATACAGGGTGAGGATGAATACAGGGTGAATACAGGGTGAGGGTGAATACAGGGTGAATACAGGATGAATACAGGGTGAGGGTGAATACAGGATGAATACAGGGTGAATACAGGATGAATACAGGGTGAATACAGGGTGAATACAGGATGAATACAGGGTGAGGGTGAATACAGGGTGAATACAGGGTGAATACAGGGTGAATACAGGGTGAATACAGGGTGAATACAGGGTGAATACAGGATGAATACAGGGTGAATACAGGATGAATACAGGATGAATACAGGGTGAATACAGGGTGAATACAGGAAGAATACAGGGTGAATACAGGATGAATACAGGGTAAATACAGGATGAATACAGGGTGAATACAGGGTGAATACAGGATGAATACAGGGTGAGGGTGAATACAGGATGAATACAGGGTGAGGGTGAATACAGGATGAGGGTGAATACAGGGTGAATACAGGATGAATACAGGATGAATACAGGGTGAATACAGGGTGAATACAGGATGAGGGTGAATACAGGGTGAATACAGGATGAATACAGGATGAATACAGGGTGAATACAGGGTGAATACAGGATGAATACAGGATGAATACAGGATGAATACAGGGTGAGGGTGAATACAGGATGAATACAGGGTGAATACAGGATGAATACAGGGTGAATACAGGATGAATACAGGGTGAATACAGGATGAATACAGGGTGAATACAGGGTGAATACAGGGTGAATACAGGATGAATACAGGGTGAATACAGGGTGAATACAGGGTGAATACAGGATGAATACAGGGTGAATACAGGATGAATACAGGGTGAATACAGGGTGAATACAGGGTGAATACAGGGTGAATACAGGATGAATACAGGGTGAATACAGGGTGAATACAGGGTGAATACAGGATGAATACAGGGTGAGTGTGAATACAGGGTGAATACAGGATGAATACAGGGTGAGGGTGAATACAGGGTGAATACAGGGTGAATACAGGATGAATACAGGATGAATACAGGGTGAGGGTGAATACAGGGTGAATACAGGGTGAATACAGGGTGAATACAGGATGAATACAGGATGAATACAGGATGAGGGTGAATACAGGGTGAATACAGGATGAATACAGGGTGAATACAGGGTGAATACAGGGTGAATACAGGATGAATACAGGGTGAGGGTGAATACAGGGTGAATACAGGATGAATACAGGATGAATACAGGATGAATACAGGGTGAGGGTGAATACAGGGTGAATACAGGGTGAATACAGGGTGAATACAGGATGAATACAGGATGAATACAGGATGAGGGTGAATACAGGATGAATACAGGATGAATACAGGGTGAATACAGGATGAATACAGGGTGAATACAGGGTGAATACAGGATGAATACAGGGTGAATACAGGGTGAATACAGGGTGAATACAGGATGAATACAGGGTGAATACAGGGTGAATACAGGATGAATACAGGATGAATACAGGATGAATACAGGGTGAATACAGGGTGAATACAGGATGAATACAGGGTGAATACAGGGTGAATACAGGATGAGGGTGAATACAGGTTGAATACAGGGTGAGGATGAATACAGGGTGAATACAGGATGAATACAGGGTGAATACAGGGTGAATACAGGGTGAGGGTGAATACAGGGTGAATACAGGATGAATACAGGGTGAATACAGGGTGAATACAGGATGAATACAGGGTGAATACAGGGTGAATACAGGATGAATACAGGGTGAATACAGGATGAGGGTGAATACAGGTTGAATACAGGGTGAGGATGAATACAGGGTGAATACAGGATGAATACAGGGTGAATACAGGATGAATACAGGGTGAATACAGGGTGAATACAGGGTGAATACAGGGTGAATACAGGATGAATACAGGGTGAATACAGGGTGAATACAGGGTGAATACAGGGTGAATACAGGATGAATACAGGGTGAATACAGGGTGAATACAGGGTGAGGGTGAATACAGGGTGAATACAGGGTGAATACAGGATGAATACAGGGTGAATACAGGGTGAATACAGGATGAATACAGGGTGAATACAGGGTGAATACAGGGTGAATACAGGATGAGGGTGAATACAGGTTGAATACAGGGTGAGGGTGAATACAGGATGAATACAGGGTGAGGGTGAATACAGGGTGAATACAGGATGAATACAGGGTGAATACAGGAAGAATACAGGGTGAATACAGGATGAATACAGGGTGAGGGTGAATACAGGGTGAATACAGGATGAATACAGGGTGAGGGTGAATACAGGGTGAATACAGGATGAATACAGGGTGAATACAGGGTGAATACAGGATGAATACATGGTGAATACAGGGTGAATACAGGGTGAGGGTGAATACAGGAAGAATACAGGGTGAATACAGGAAGAATACAGGGTGAATACAGGAAGAATACAGGGTGAATACAGGGTGAATACAGGAAGAATACAGGGTGAATACAGGGTGAATACAGGGTGAGGGTGAATACAGGAAGAATACAGGGTGAATACAGGAAGAATACAGGGTGAATACAGGAAGAATACAGGGTGAATACAGGGTGAATACAGGAAGAATACAGGGTGAATACAGGGTGAATACAGGATGAGGGTGAATACAGGGTGAATACAGGATGAATACAGGAAGAATACAGGGTGAATACAGGAAGAATACAGGGTGAATACAGGAAGAATACAGGATGAGGGTGAATACAGGTTGAATACAGGGTGAGGGTGAATACAGGGTGAATACAGGGTGAATACAGGGTGAGGGTGAATACAGGTTGAATACAGGGTGAGGGTGAATACAGGGTGAATACAGGGTGAATACAGGGTGAGGGTGAATACAGGGTGAATACAGGATGAATACAGGGTGAATACAGGGTGAATACAGGGTGAATACAGGATGAGGGTGAATACAGGTTGAATACAGGGTGAGGGTGAATACAGGGTGAATACAGGGTGAATACAGGGTGAGGGTGAATACAGGTTGAATACAGGGTGAGGGTGAATACAGGGTGAATACAGGGTGAATACAGGGTGAGGGTGAATACAGGGTGAATACAGGATGAATACAGGGTGAATACAGGGTGAATACAGGGTGAATACAGGGTGAATACAGGGTGAATACAGGGTGAGGGTGAATACAGGGTGAATACAGGAAGAATACAGGGTGAATACAGGAAGAATACAGGGTGAATACAGGGTGAATACAGGATGAGGGTGAATACAGGGTGAATACAGGAAGAATACAGGGTGAATACAGGGTGAATACAGGGTGAATACAGGGTGAATACAGGAAGAATACAGGGTGAATACAGGAAGAATACAGGAAGAATACAGGATGAATACAGGGTGAATACAGGGTGAATACAGGATGAATACAGGGTGAATACAGGGTGAATACAGGGTGAATACAGGGTGAATACAGGGTGAATACAGGGTGAATACAGGATGAATACAGGGTGAATACAGGGTGAATACAGGGTGAATACAGGGTGAATACAGGGTGAATACAGGGTGAATACAGGATGAATACAGGGTGAATACAGGAAGAATACAGGAAGAATACAGGATGAATACAGGGTGAATACAGGGTGAATACAGGATGAATACAGGGTGAATACAGGGTGAATACAGGATGAGGGTGAATACAGGGTGAATACAGGATGAATACAGGATGAATACAGGATGAATACAGGATGAATACAGGGTGAATACAGGATGAATACAGGGTGAATACAGGATGAATACAGGATGAATACAGGGTGAATACAGGATGAATACAGGATGAATACAGGATGAATACAGGATGAATACAGGATGAATACAGGGTGAATACAGGATGAATACAGGATGAATACAGGAAGAATACAGGGTGAATACAGGATGAATACAGGAAGAATACAGGGTGAATACAGGGTGAATACAGGGTGAGGGTGAATACAGGAAGAATACAGGGTGAATACAGGAAGAATACAGGGTGAATACAGGATGAGGGTGAATACAGGGTGAATACAGGGTGAATACAGGAAGAATACAGGGTGAATACAGGATGAATACAGGGTGAATACAGGGTGAATACAGGATGAATACAGGGTGAGGGTGAATACAGGATGAATACAGGGTGAGGGTGAATACAGGGTGAATACAGGGTGAATACAGGATGAATACAGGATGAATACAGGGTGAATACAGGATGAATACAGGGTGAATACAGGGTGAATACAGAGTGAGGGTGAATACAGGGTGAATACAGGATGAATACAGGGTGAATACAGGGTGAATACAGGATGAATACAGGGTGAGGGTGAATACAGGGTGAATACAGGATGAATACAGGGTGAATACAGGGTGAATACAGGGTGAATACAGGATGAGGGTGAATACAGGGTGAATACAGGATGAATACAGGGTGAATACAGGGTGAATACAGGGTGAATACAGGGTGAATACAGGGTGAATACAGGGTGAATACAGGAAGAATACAGGGTGAATACAGGAAGAATACAGGGTGAATACAGGGTGAATACAGGGTGAATACAGGGTGAATACAGGGTGAATACAGGGTGAATACAGGAAGAATACAGGGTGAATACAGGATGAATACAGGATGAGGGTGAATACAGGATGAATACAGGATGAATACAGGGTGAATACAGGGTGAATACAGGATGAATACAGGATGAATACAGGGTGAATACAGGATGAATACAGGATGAGGGTGAATACAGGGTGAATACAGGATGAATACAGGGTGAATACAGGATGAATACAGGGTGAGGGTGAATACAGGAAGAATACAGGGTGAATACAGGAAGAATACAGGGTGAATACAGGGTGAATACAGGATGAGGGTGAATACAGGGTGAATACAGGATGAATACAGGAAGAATACAGGGTGAATACAGGAAGAATACAGGGTGAATACAGGAAGAATACAGGGTGAATACAGGGTGAATACAGGATGAATACAGGGTGAATACAGGATGAATACAGGATGAATACAGGGTGAGGGTGAATACAGGATGAATACAGGGTGAATACAGGATGAATACAGGATGAATACAGGGTGAATACAGGGTGAATACAGGATGAATACAGGATGAATACAGGGTGAATACAGGATGAATACAGGGTGAATACAGGGTGAATACAGGATGAGGGTGAATACAGGGTGAATACAGGATGAATACAGGATGAATACAGGATGAATACAGGATGAATACAGGATGAATACAGGATGAATACAGGATGAATACAGGATGAATACAGGATGAATACAGGATGAATACAGGATGAATACAGGATGAATACAGGATGAATACAGGATGAATACAGGATGAATACAGGATGAATACAGGATGAATACAGGATGAATACAGGATGAATACAGGATGAATACAGGATGAATACAGGATGAATACAGGATGAATACAGGGTGAATACAGGGTGAATACAGGGTGAATACAGGGTGAATACAGGGTGAATACAGGGTGAATACAGGATGAATACAGGGTGAATACAGGGTGAATACAGGATGAGGGTGAATACAGGAAGAATACAGGGTGAGGGTGAATACAGGAAGAATACAGGGTGAATACAGGAAGAATACAGGGTGAATACAGGGTGAATACAGGATGAATACAGGGTGAATACAGGATGAATACAGGAAGAATACAGGGTGAATACAGGAAGAATACAGGGTGAATACAGGAAGAATACAGGGTGAATACAGGGTGAATACAGGGTGAATACAGGGTGAATACAGGGTGAATACAGGGTGAATACAGGATGAGGGTGAATACAGGTTGAATACAGGGTGAGGGTGAATACAGGATGAATACAGGGTGAGGGTGAATACAGGGTGAATACAGGGTGAATACAGGATGAATACAGGGTGAATACAGGGTGAATACAGGGTGAATACAGGATGAGGGTGAATACAGGGTGAATACAGGATGAATACAGGGTGAATACAGGGTGAATACAGGGTGAGGGTGAATACAGGGTGAATACAGGATGAATACAGGGTGAATACAGGGTGAATACAGGATGAATACAGGATGAATACAGGAAGAATACAGGGTGAATACAGGATGAATACAGGGTGAGGGTGAATACAGGGTGAATACAGGATGAGGGTGAATACAGGGTGAATACAGGATGAATACAGGGTGAATACAGGGTGAATACAGGGTGAGGGTGATACAGGATGAATACAGGATGAATACAGGATGAATACAGGATGAATACAGGATGAATACAGGATGAATACAGGGTGAATACAGGATGAATACAGGATGAATACAGGGTGAGGGTGAATACAGGATGAATACAGGGTGAGGGTGAATACAGGATGAATACAGGGTGAATACAGGGTGAGGGTGAATACAGGATGAATACAGGATGAATACAGGATGAATACAGGGTGAATACAGGGTGAATACAGGGTGAGGGTGAATACAGGTTGAATACAGGGTGAGGGATGAATACAGGGTGAATACAGGGTGAATACAGGGTGAGGGTGAATACAGGATGAATACAGGGTGAATACAGGGTGAATACAGGGTGAATACAGGGTGAGGTGAATACAGGGTGAATACAGGATGAATACAGGGTGAATACAGGGTGAATACAGGGTGAATACAGGGTGAATACAGGGTGAATACAGGGTGAATACAGGGTGAGGGTGAATACAGGGTGAATACAGGAAGAATACAGGGTGAATACAGGAAGAATACAGGGTGAATACAGGGTGAATACAGGATGAGGGTGAATACAGGGTGAATACAGGAAGAATACAGGGTGAATACAGGGTGAATACAGGGTGAATACAGGATGAATACAGGATGAATACAGGGTGAATACAGGAAGAATACAGGAAGAATACAGGATGAATACAGGGTGAATACAGGGTGAATACAGGGTGAATACAGGGTGAATACAGGATGAATACAGGGTGAATACAGGGTGAATACAGGGTGAATACAGGGTGAATACAGGGTGAATACAGGGTGAATACAGGATGAATACAGGGTGAATACAGGAAGAATACAGGATGAATACAGGATGAATACAGGATGAATACAGGATGAATACAGGATGAATACAGGATGAATACAGGATGAGGGTGAATACAGGATGAATACAGGATGAATACAGGATGAATACAGGATGAATACAGGATGAATACAGGATGAATACAGGATGAATACAGGGTGAATACAGGATGAATACAGGATGAATACAGGGTGAATACAGGATGAATACAGGATGAGGGTGAATACAGGGTGAATACAGGATGAATACAGGATGAATACAGGATGAATACAGGATGAATACAGGGTGAATACAGGATGAATACAGGGTGAATACAGGATGAATACAGGATGAATACAGGGTGAATACAGGATGAATACAGGATGAATACAGGATGAATACAGGATGAATACAGGATGAATACAGGATGAATACAGGATGAATACAGGATGAATACAGGATGAATACAGGGTGAATACAGGGTGAATACAGGGTGAGGGTGAATACAGGGTGAATACAGGATGAATACAGGGTGAATACAGGATGAATACAGGATGAATACAGGATGAATACAGGGTGAATACAGGATGAATACAGGGTGAATACAGGATGAGGGTGAATACAGGGTGAATACAGGATGAATACAGGATGAATACAGGATGAATACAGGGTGAATACAGGGTGAATACAGGATGAATACAGGATGAATACAGGATGAATACAGGATGAATACAGGATGAATACAGGATGAATACAGGATGAATACAGGGTGAATACAGGATGAATACAGGATGAATACAGGATGAATACAGGGTGAATACAGGGTGAATACAGGATGAATACAGGGTGAATACAGGATGAATACAGGATGAATACAGGGTGAATACAGGGTGAATACAGGATGAATACAGGAGGAATACAGGATGAATACAGGATGAATACAGGATGAATACAGGGTGAGGGTGAATACAGGATGAATACAGGATGAATACAGGATGAATACAGGTGAATACAGGATGAATACAGGATGAATACAGGATGAGGTGAATACAGGATGAATACAGGGTGAGGGTGAATACAGGATGAATACAGGGTGAGGGTGAATACAGGGTGAATACAGGGTGAATACAGGATGAATACAGGATGAATACAGGGTGAATACAGGATGAATACAGGATGAATACAGGGTGAATACAGGGTGAGGGTGAATACAGGATGAATACAGGATGAATACAGGGTGAATACAGGATGAATACAGGATGAATACAGGATGAATACAGGATGAATACAGGATGAATACAGGATGAATACAGGATGAATACAGGATGAATACAGGGTGAATACAGGGTGAATACAGGGTGAATACAGGATGAGGGTGAATACAGGGTGAATACAGGATGAATACAGGGTGAATACAGGGTGAATACAGGGTGAATACAGGGTGAATACAGGGTGAATACAGGGTGAATACAGGGTGAATACAGGAAGAATACAGGGTGAATACAGGATGAATACAGGGTGAATACAGGGTGAATACAGGGTGAATACAGGGTGAATACAGGGTGAATACAGGGTGAATACAGGAAGAATACAGGGTGAATACAGGATGAATACAGGGTGAATACAGGATGAATACAGGATGAATACAGGATGAATACAGGGTGAATACAGGGTGAATACAGGATGAATACAGGGTGAATACAGGGTGAATACAGGGTGAGGGTGAATACAGGGTGAATACAGGATGAATACAGGGTGAATACAGGGTGAATACAGGGTGAGGGTGAATACAGGATGAATACAGGGTGAATACAGGATGAATACAGGGTGAATACAGGATGAATACAGGGTGAATACAGGGTGAATACAGGATGAATACAGGAAGAATACAGGGTGAATACAGGAAGAATACAGGGTGAATACAGGAAGAATACAGGGTGAATACAGGGTGAATACAGGGTGAATACAGGGTGAATACAGGATGAGGGTGAATACAGGTTGAATACAGGGTGAGGGTGAATACAGGATGAATACAGGGTGAATACAGGGTGAATACAGGGTGAATACAGGGTGAATACAGGGTGAATACAGGGTGAATACAGGAAGAATACAGGGTGAATACAGGAAGAATACAGGGTGAATACAGGGTGAATACAGGATGAGGGTGAATACAGGGTGAATACAGGAAGAATACAGGGTGAATACAGGGTGAATACAGGAAGAATACAGGGTGAATACAGGATGAATACAGGATGAATACAGGGTGAATACAGGAAGAATACAGGGTGAATACAGGAAGAATACAGGGTGAATACAGGGTGAATACAGGGTGAATACAGGATGAATACAGGATGAATACAGGGTGAATACAGGAAGAATACAGGAAGAATACAGGATGAATACAGGATGAATACAGGGTGAATACAGGAAGAATACAGGGTGAATAGAGGGTGAATACAGGGTGAATACAGGGTGAATACAGGGTGAATACAGGGTGAATACAGGATGAATACAGGGTGAATACAGGGTGAATACAGGATGAATACAGGGTGAATACAGGATGAATACAGGGTGAATACAGGGTGAATACAGGGTGAATACAGGATGAATACAGGGTGAATACAGGATGAATACAGGGTGAGGGTGAATACAGGAAGAATACAGGGTGAATACAGGAAGAATACAGGGTGAATACAGGGTGAATACAGGATGAGGGTGAATACAGGGTGAATACAGGATGAATACAGGAAGAATACAGGGTGAATACAGGAAGAATACAGGGTGAATACAGGAAGAATACAGGGTGAATACAGGGTGAATACAGGGTGAATACAGGATGAATACAGGGTGAATACAGGGTGAATACAGGGTGAATACAGGATGAGGGTGAATACAGGTTGAATACAGGGTGAATACAGGGTGAATACAGGATGAATACAGGGTGAGGGTGAATACAGGGTGAATACAGGATGAATACAGGATGAATACAGGGTGAATACAGGGTGAATACAGGGTGAATACAGGATGAGGGTGAATACAGGGTGAATACAGGATGAATACAGGGTGAATACAGGGTGAATACAGGGTGAGGGTGAATACAGGGTGAATACAGGATGAATACAGGGTGAATACAGGGTGAATACAGGATGAATACAGGATGAGGATGAATACAGGATGAGGGTGAATACAGGATGAATACAGGATGAATACAGGATGAATACAGGATGAATACAGGAAGAATACAGGGTGAATACAGGGTGAATACAGGGTGAATACAGGGTGAATACAGGATGAATACAGGATGAATACAGGAAGAATACAGGGTGAATACAGGGTGAGGGTGAATACAGGGTGAATACAGGGTGAATACAGGGTGAATACAGGGTGAATACAGGATGAGGGTGAATACAGGGTGAATACAGGATGAATACAGGGTGAATACAGGATGAATACAGGATGAATACAGGGTGAATACAGGGTGAATACAGGGTGAATACAGGAAGAATACAGGAAGAATACAGGATGAATACAGGATGAATACAGGGTGAATACAGGAAGAATACAGGAAGAATACAGGAAGAATACAGGGTGAATACAGGGTGAATACAGGGTGAATACAGGGTGAATACAGGGTGAATACAGGGTGAATACAGGGTGAATACAGGGTGAATACAGGAAGAATACAGGAAGAATACAGGAAGAATACAGGGTGAATACAGGATGAATACAGGAAGAATACAGGAAGAATACAGGAAGAATACAGGGTGAATACAGGATGAATACAGGGTGAGGGTGAATACAGGGTGAATACAGGAAGAATACAGGAAGAATACAGGATGAATACAGGGTGAATACAGGGTGAATACAGGGTGAATACAGGGTGAATACAGGGTGAATACAGGGTGAATACAGGGTGAATACAGGGTGAATACAGGAAGAATACAGGAAGAATACAGGAAGAATACAGGGTGAACACAGGATGAATACAGGGTGGGACAGAGTCCTTTATGTGTGTTTGTATTGTTTCTGTAGCCCATTCATTTGACTAACAAGACTCTGCTGTCAGGCGGTAGTTATTGTGGAAGTGTTGGTTCAATGCATCAGCTTACCCTGGTTGGGGTTATTGATGGTGGAATGTCCAGGGCATCACAGTAGCAACATTAAAGCACTGAATGTACATCCTGGCAATACGAAAGTAGACAATCAGTTTCAATGTATTTATGTCAGCATGGTTGTATGAAAACAGAATCACAACTAATTATGTGTCCTCTCCACTCTGTCCTGTAGAGGAGGTCCTCTCCACTCTGTCCTGTAGAGGAGGTCCTCTCCACTCTGTCCTGTAGAGGAGGTCCTCTCCACTCTGTCCTGAAGAGGAGGTCCTCTCCACTCTGTCCTGGAGAGGAGGTCCTCTCCACTCTGTCCTGTAGAGGAGGTCCTCTCCACTCTGTCCTGAAGAGGAGGTCCTCTCCACTCTGTCCTGTAGAGGAGGTCCTCTCCTGTACTCTGTCCTGTAGAGGAGGTCCTCTCCACTCTGTCCTGTAGAGGAGGTCCTCTCCACTCTGTCCTGTAGAGGAGGTCCTCTCCACCTCTCCACTTGTCCTGTCCTCCACTCTGTCCTGGAGAGGAGGTCCTCTCCACTCTGTCCTGAAGAGGAGGTCCTCTCCACTCTGTCCTGTAGAGGAAGTCCTCTCCACTCTGTCCTGGAGGTCCTCTCCACTCTGTCCTGTAGAGGAGGTCCTCTGTCCTGTAGAGGAGGTCCTCTCCACTCTGTCCTGTAGAGGAGGTCCTCTCCACTCTGTCCTGTAGAGGAGGTCCTCTCCAGGTCCTCTCCACTCTGTCCTGTAGAGGAGGTCCTCTCCACTCTGTCCTGTAGAGGAGGTCCTCTCCCTGTAGAGGAGGTCCTTCCACTCTGTCCTGAGGAGGAGGAGGTCCTCTCCACTCTGTCCTGTAGAGGAGGTCCTCTCCACTCTGTCCTGTAGAGGAGGTCCTCTCCACTCTGTCCTGTAGAGGAGGTCCTCTCCACTCTGTCCTGTAGAGGAGGTCCTCTCCACTCTGTCCTGTAGAGGAGGTCCTCTCCACTCTGTCCTGTAGAGGAGGTCCTCTCCACTCTGTCCTGTAGAGGAGGTCCTCTCCACTCTGTCCTGTAGAGGAGGTCCTCTCCACTCTGTCCTGTAGAGGGAGGTCCTCTCCACTCTGTCCTGAGAGAGGTCCTCTCCACTCTGTCCTGTAGAGGAGGTCCTCTCCACTCTGTCCTGTAGAGGAGGTCCTCTCCACTCTGTCCTGTAGAGGAGGTCCTCTCCACTCTGTCCTGTAGAGGAGGTCCTCTCCACTCTGTCCTGTAGAGGAGGTCCTCTCCACTCTGTCCTGTAGAGGAGGTCCTCTCCACTCTGTCCTGTAGAGGAGGTCCTCTCCACTCTGTCCTGTAGAGGAGGTCCTCTCCACTCTGTCCTGTAGAGGAGGTCCTCTCCACTCTGTCCTGTAGAGGAGGTCCTCTCCACTCTGTCCTGTAGAGGAGGTCCTTCCACTCTGTCCTGTAGAGGAGGTCCTCTCCACTCTGTCCTGTAGAGGAGGTCCTCTCCACTCTGTCCTGTAGAGGAGGTCCTCTCCACTCTGTCCTGTAGAGGAGGTCCTCTCCACTCTGTCCTGTAGAGGAGGTCCTCTCCACTCTGTCCTGTAGAGGAGGTCCTCTCCACTCTGTCCTGAAGAGGAGGTCCTCTCCACTCTGTCCTGAGAGGAGGTCCTCTCCACTCTGTCCTGTAGAGGAGGTCCTCTCCACTCTGTCCTGTAGAGGAGGTCCTCTCCACTCTGTCCTGTAGAGGAGGTCCTCTCCACTCTGTCCTGTAGAGGAGGTCCTCTCCACTCTGTCCTGTAGAGGAGGTCCTCTCCACTCTGTCCTGAAGAGGAGGTCCTCTCCACTCTGTCCTGTAGAGGAGGTCCTCTCCACTCTGTCCTGTAGAGGAGGTCCTCTCCACTCTGTCCTGTAGAGGAGGTCCTCTCCACTCTGTCCTGTAGAGGAGGTCCTCTCTCCACTCTGTCCTGTAGAGGAGGTCCTCTCACTCTGTCCTGAAGAGGAGGTCCTCTCCACTCTGTCCTGTAGAGGAGGTCCTCTCCACTCTGTCCTGAAGAGGAGGTCCTCTCCACTCTGTCCTGAAGAGGAGGTCCTCTCCACTCTGTCCTGTAGAGGAGGTCCTCTCCACTCTGTCCTGTAGAGGAGGTCCTCTCCACTCTGTCCTGTAGAGGAGGTCCTCTCCACTCTGTCCTGAAGAGGAGGTCCTCTCCACTCTGTCCTGTAGAGGAGGTCCTCTCCACTCTGTCCTGTAGAGGAGGTCCTCTCCACTCTGTCCTGAAAGGAGGTCCTCTCCACTCTGTCCTGAAGAGGAGGTCCTCTCCACTCTGTCCTGTAGAGGAGGTCCTCTCCACTCTGTCCTGTAGAGGAGGTCCTCTCCACTCTGTCCTGTAGAGGAGGTCCTCTCCACTCTGTCCTGTAGAGGAGGTCCTCTCCACTCTGTCCTGAAGAGAGGTCCTCTCCACTCTGTCCTGAAGAGGAGGTCCTCTCCACTCTGTCCTGTAGAGGAGGTCCTCTCCACTCTGTCCTGTAGAGGAGGTCCTCTCCACTCTGTCCTGTAGAGGAGGTCCTCTCCACTCTGTCCTGAAGAGGAGGTCCTCTCCACTCTGTCCTGTAGAGGAGGTCCTCTCCACTCTGTCCTGTAGAGGAGGTCCTCTCCACTCTGTCCTGTAGAGGAGGTCCTCTCCACTCTGTCCTGTAGAGGAGGTCCTCTCCACTCTGTCCTGTAGAGGAGGTCCTCTCCACTCTGTCCTGTAGAGAGGTCCTCTCCACTCTGTCCTGTAGAGGAGGTCCTCTCCACTCTGTCCTGTCCTCTCCACTCTGTCTGGAGAGGAGGTCCTCTCCACTCTGTCCTGTAGAGGAGGTCCTCTCCACTCTGTCCTGTAGAGAGGTCCTCTCCACTCTGTCCTGTAGAGGAGGTCCTCTCCACTCTGTCCTGTAGAGAGGTCCTCTCCACTCTGTCCCCTGTAGAGGATGTCCTCTCCACTCTGTCCTGTAGAGGAGGTCCTCTCCACTCTGTCCTGTAGAGGAGGTCCTCTCCACTCTGTCCTGTAGAGGAGGTCCTCTCCACTCTGTCCTGTAGAGGAGGTCCTCTCCACTCTGTCCTGAGAGGAGGTCCTCTCCACTCTGTCCTGAGGAGGTCCTCTCCACTCTGTCCTGTAGAGGAGGTCCTCTCCACTCTGTCCTGTAGAGGAGGTCCTCTCCACTCTGTCCTGTAGAGGAGGTCCTCTCCACTCTGTCCTGAGGGAGGACTCTGTCCCTGAGGAGGTCCTCTCCACTCTGTCCTGGAGAGGAGGTCCTCTCCACTCTGTCCTGAAGAGGAGGTCCTCTCCACTCTGTCCTGTCCTCTCCACTCTGTCCTGTAGAGGAGGTCCTCTCCACTCTGTCCTGTAGAGGAGGTCCTCTCCACTCTGTCCTGTAGAGGAGGTCCTCTCCACTCTGTCCTGTAGAGGAGGTCCTCTCCACTCTGTCCTGTAGAGGAGGTCCTCTCCACTCTGTCCTGAAGAGGAGGTCCTCTCCACTCTGTCCTGTAGAGGAGGTCCTCTCCACTCTGTCCTGTAGAGGAGGTCCTCTCCACTTTGTCCTGTAGAGGAGGTCCTCTCCACTCTGTCCTGTAGAGGAGGTCCTCTCCACTCTGTCCTGGAGAGGAGGTCCTCTCCACTCTGTCCTGTAGAGGAGGTCCTCTCCACTCTGTCCTGTAGAGGAGGTCCTCTCCACTCTGTCCTGTAGAGGAGGTCCTCTCCACTCTGTCCTGTAGAGGAGGTCCTCTCCACTCTGTCCTGTAGAGGAGGTCCTCTCCACTCTGTCCTGTAGAGGAGGTCCTCTCCACTCTGTCCTGAAAGGAGGTCCTCTCCACTCTGTCCTGTAGAGGAGGTCCTCTCCACTCTGTCCTGTAGAGGAGGTCCTCTCCACTCTGTCCCTGTAGAGGAGGTCCTCTCCACTCTGTCCTGAAGAGGAGGTCCTCTCCACTCTGTCCTGGTCCTGAAGAGGTCCTCTCCACTCTGTCCTGTAGAGGAGGACTCTGTCCTGTAGAGGAGGTCCTCTCCACTCTGTCCTGAAGAGGAGGTCCTCTCCACTCTGTCCTGTAGAGGAGGTCCTCTCTACTCTGTCCTGTAGAGGAGGTCCTCTCCACTCTGTCCTGTAGAGGAGGTCCTCTCCACTCTGTCCTGGAGAGGAGGTCCTCTCCACTCTGTCCTGTAGAGGAGGTCCTCTCCACTCTGTCCTGTAGAGGAGGTCCTCTCCACTCTGTCCTGTAGAGGAGGTCCTCTCCACTGTCCTGAAAAGGAGGTCCTCTCCCACTCTGTCCTGGAGAGGAGGTCCTCTCCACTCTGTCCTGTAGAGGAGGTCCCTCCACTCTGTCCTGAGAGGAGGTCCTCTCCACTCTGTCCTGAAGAGGAGGTCCTCTCCACTCTGTCCTGTCCTGAGGAGGTCCTCTCCACTCTGTCCTGGAGAGGAGGTCCTCTCCACTCTGTCCTGTAGAGGAGGTCCTCTCCACTCTGTCCTGTAGAGGAGGTCCTCTCCACTCTGTCCTGTAGAGGAGGTCCTCTCCACTGTCCTGAAAAGGAGGTCCTCTCCACTCTGTCCTGGAGAGGAGGTCCTCTCCACTCTGTCCTGTAGAGGAGGTCCTCTCCACTCTGTCCTGTAGAGGAGGTCCTCTCCACTCTGTCCTGTAGAGGAGGTCCTCTCCAATCTGTCCTGTAGAGGAGGTCCTCTCCACTCTGTCCTGAAGAGGAGGTCCTCTCCACTCTGTCCTGTAGAGGAGGTCCTCTCCACTCTGTCCTGTAGAGGAAGTCCTCTCCACTCTGTCCTGTAGAGGAGGTCCTCTCCACTCTGTCCTGTAGAGGAGGTCCTCTCCACTCTGTCCTGTAGAGGAGGTCCTCTCCACTCTGTCCTGTAGAGGAGGTCCTCTCCACTCTGTCCTGTAGAGGAGGTCCTCTCCACTCTGTCCTGGAGAGGAGGTCCTCTCCACTCTGTCCTGAAGAGGAGGTCCTCTCCACTCTGTCCTGTAGAGGAGGTCCCTTCCACTCTGTCCTGTAGAGGAGGTCCTCTCCACTCTGTCCTGAAGAGGAGGTCCTCTCCACTCTGTCCTGGAGAGGAGGTCCTCTCACTGTCCTGAAAAGGAGGTCCTCTCCACTCTGTCCTGAGAGGTCCTCTCCACTCTGTCCTGTAGAGGAGGTCCTCTCCACTCTGTCCTGTAGAGGAGGTCCTCTCCACTCTGTCCTGTAGAGGAGGTCCTCTCCACTCTGTCCTGAAGAGGAGGTCCTCTCCACTCTGTCCTGGAGAGGAGGTCCTCTCCACTCTGTCCTGTAGAGGAGGTCCTCTCCACTCTGTCCTGTAGAGGAGGTCCTCTCCACTCTGTCCTGTAGAAGAGGTCCTCTCCACTCTGTCCTGTAGAGGAGGTCCTCTCCACTGTCCTGAAAAGGAGGTCCTCTCCACTCTGTCCTGGAGAGGAGGTCCTCTCCACTCTGTCCTGTAGAGGAGGTCCTCTCCACTCTGTCCTGTAGAGGAGGTCCTCTCCACTCTGTCCTGCAGAGGAGGTCCTCTCCACTCTGTCTTGTAGAGGAGGTCCTCTCCACTCTGTCCTGGAGAGGATGTCCTCTCCACTGTCCTGAAAAGGAGGTCCTCTCCACTGTCCTGTAGAGGAGGTCCTCTCCACTCTGTCCTGGAGAGGAGGTCGTCTCCACTCTGTCCTGTAGAGGAGGTCCTCCACTCTGTCCTGTAGAGGAGGTCCTCTCCAGTCTGTCCTGTAGAGGAGGTCCTCTCCACTCTGTCCTGTAGAGGAGGTCCTCTCCACTCTGTCCTGTAGAGGAGGTCCTCTCCACTCTGTCCTGTAGAGGAGGTCCTCTCCACTCTGTCCTGTAGAGGAGGTCCTCTCACTCTGTCTTGCTGATGTTCTCCCTGGAGAGGAAGTGCTCTCTGCTCTGTCTTGCTGATGTTCTCCCTGGAGAGGAAGTGCTCTCCACTCTATCCTGCTGATGTTCTCCTGGAGAGGAAGTGCTCTCCACTCTGTCTTGCGGATGTTGTTTTGTCTAGGTTTCTTCCTATCTGCTTCTCATTCTCTATTTCTCCTTTCAAAAACCCGCTTCTGACCACACTTGTTGTTCCCCCTTTCATGTTGAACATGTGTAAGGCTCGACCAATAGCAGCCCATGTCACACGTTTCCACAAGACTCGACCAATAGCAGTCCTTGTCACACGTTTCCACAAGGCTGTCAGCAGCTGGCCTCTTCAGATCTGGCGATTTGGCTGATTTCTGTGGTTGTAAGCTATGGTCTTCACCCTCAGGTCTGCAGGGAAGGAGAGAAGGAGGTGTGAACTCTAGTAAAGAAGAGGATAGAGAGGAGGCAGGTAGCCAGGGGTCGAGCATTCGACCAGTAACCGAAAGGTTGCAAGATCGAATGCCACAAGCTGATATGGTAAAAATCTGTTGTTCTGCCCCTGAATAAGGCTGTTAACCCACTGTTCACCGGTAGGCCGTCATTGTAAATAAGAATTTGTTGTTAAACTGACTCGCCTAGTTATATAAAGGATAAAAATAAAGAGAGAAGAGGGGGATAGAGAGAGGGAATGTACTGCCTTGAAAGTCAAACATCTCAGTGTGTGCCAGCCTGGCCAGAACATTACATTAAAAAATAATAATAATAATTCACCTTGATTTGAATAAATGAAGGAATCAACACCCTGATGTTAATTCAACTGAAGATTAGACTGCAGACAATACATCCCTGAAGCACCTCCTCACCTCCTCACCTCCTCAGTGACCCTAAGACAGTACATCACTGAAGCACCTCCTCACCTCCTCACCTCCTCACCTCCTCAGTGACCCTAAGACAGTACATCACTGAAGCACCTCCTCACCTCCTCACCTCCTCACCTCCTCAACTCCTCAGTGACCCTAAGACAGTACATTACTGAAGCACCTCCTCACCTCCTCACCTCCTCAACTCCTCAGTGACCCTAAGACAGTACATTACTGAAGCACCTCCTCACCTCCTCACCTACTCACCTCCTCACCTCCTCAGTGACCCTAAGAGAGTACATCACTGAAGCACCTCCTCACCTCCTCACCTCCTCACCTCCTCAGTGACCCTAAGACAGTACATCACTGAAGCACCTCCTCACCTCCTCACCTCCTCACCTCCTCAGTGACCCTAAGACAGTACATCACTGAAGCACCTCCTCACCTCCTCACCTCCTCACCTCCTCAGTGACCCTAAGACAGTACATCACTGAAGCACCTCCTCACCTCCTCACCTCCTCAGTGACCCTAAGACAGTACATCACTGAAGCACCTCCTCACCTCCTCACCTCCTCAGTGACCCTAAGACAGTACATCACTGAAGCACCTCCTCACCTCCTCACCTCCCCTCAACTCCTCAGTGACCCTAAGACAGTACATCACTGAAGCACCTCCTCACCTCCTCACCTCTCACCTCCTCAGTGACCCTAAGACAGTACATCACTGAAGCACCTCCTCACCTCCTCACCTCCTCAGTGACCCTAAGACAGTACATCACTGAAGCACCTCTCATCTCTCACCTCCTCACCTCCTCAGTGACCCTAAGACAGTACATCACTGAAGCACCTCCTCACCTCCTCACCTCCTCAGTGACCCTAAGACAGTACATCACTGAAGCACCTCCTCACCTCCTCACCTCCTCACCTCCTCAGTGACCCTAAGACAGTACATCACTGAAGCACCTCCTCACCTCCTCACCTCCTCAGTGACCCTAAGACAGTACATCACTGAAGCACCTCCTCACCTCCTCACCTCCTCAGTGACCCTAAGACAGTACATCACTGAAGCACCTCCTCACCTCCTCAGTGACCCTAAGACAGTACATCACTGAAGCACCTCCCCACCTCCTCAGTGACCCTAAAACAGTGATACTGACACCTCCCCACCTCCTCAGTGACCCTAAGACAGTACATCACTGAAGCACCTCCTCACCTCCTCACCTCCTCAGTGACCCTAAGACAGTACATCACTGAAGCACCTCCTCACCTCCTCACCTCCTCAGTGACCCTAAGACAGTACATCACTGAAGCACCTCCTCACCTCCTCAGTGACCCTAAGACAGTACATCACTGAAGCACCTCCCCACCTCCTCAGTGACCCTAAAACAGTGATACTGACACCTCCTCACCTCCTCAGTGACCCTAAGACAGTGATACTGACACCTCCTCACCTCCTCAGTGACCCTATGACAGTAATACTGACACCTCCTCACCTCCTCAGTGACCCTATGACAGTAATACTGACACCTCCTCACCTCCTCAGTGACCCTATGACAGTAATACTGTCACCTTCCCCACCTCCTCAGTGACCTAAAACAGTAATACTGACACCTCCTCACCTCCCCACCTCCTCAGTGACCCTATGACAGTGATACTGACACCTCCTCACCTCCTCAGTGACCCTAAGACAGTAATACTGACACCTCCTCACCTCCTCACCTCCTCAGTGACCCTAAAACAGTAATACTGACACCTCCTCACCTCCCCACCTCCTCAGTGACCCTATGACAGTGATACTGACACCTCCTCACCTCCTCGGTGACACTATGCCAGTGATACTTGTGGTCCTTCTGTAGCTCATTTGGTAGAGCATGGCGCTTGTAACGCCAGGGTAGTGGGTTCGATCCCCGGGACCACCCATACGTAGAATGTATGCACACATGACTGTAAGTCGCTTTGGATAAAAGCGTCTGCTAAATGGCATATATTATTATTATTATTATCATATATATTGATACTTACACCTCCTCACCTCCTCAGTGACCCTATGACAGTAATACTGACACCTCCTCAGTGACCCTATGACAGTAATACTGACACCTCCTCACCTCCTCAGTGACCCTATGACAGTGATACTGACACCTCCTCACCTCCTCAGTGACACTATGACAGTAATACTGACACCTCCTCACCTCCTCACCTCCTCAGTGACCCTAAGACAGTAATACTGACACCTCCTCACCTCCTCAGTGACCCTACTGACACCTCTTCACCTCCTCAGTGACCCTATGACAGTGATACTGACACCTCCTCACCTCCTCACCTCCTCACCTCCTCAGTGACCCTATGACAGTAATACTGACACCTCCTCACCTCCTCAGTGACCCTATGACAGTAATACTGACACCTCCTCACCTCCTCAGTGACCTAAGACAGTGATACTGACACCTCCTCACCTCCTCACCTCCTCAGTGACCCTAAGACAGTAATACTGACACCTCCTCACCTCCTCAACTCCCCTCCCTCCCCACCTCCTCAGTGACCCTATGACAGTAATACTGACACCTCCTCACCTCCCCACCTCCTCAGTGACCCTATGACAGTGATACTGACACCTCCTCACCTCCTCAGTGACCCTATGACAGTAATACTGACACCTCCTCACCACCTCAGTGACCCTAAGACAGTAATACTGACACCTTCCCACCTCCTCAGTGACCCTATGACAGTGATACTGACACCTCCTCACCTCCTCAGTGACCCTATGACAGTAATACTGACACCTCCTCACCTCCTCAGTGACCCTAAGACAGTAATACTGACACCTCCTCACCTCCTCAGTGACCCTAAGACAGTAATACTGACACCTCCCCACCTCCTCAGTGACCCTATGACAGTGATACTGACACCTCCTCACCTCTTCAGTGACCCTATGACAGTAATACTGACACCTCCTCACCTCCTCAGTGACCCTAAGACAGTAATACTGACACCTCCTCACCTCCTCAGTGACCCTAAGACAGTAATACTGACACCTCCTCACCTCCTCAGTGACCCTATGACAGTAATACTGACACCTCCTCACCTCCTCAGTGACCCTATGACAGTAATACTGACACCTCCTCACCTCCTCACCTCCTCAGTGACCCTATGACAGTAATACTGACACCTCCTCCCCTCCCCACCTCCTCAGTGACCCTATGACAGTAATACTGACACCTCCTCACCTCCCCACCTCCTCAGTGACCCTATGACAGTGATACTGGCACCTCCTCAGTTACCCTCAATCCCTCTACACTCGAGTCCTCTGTTCACCTGTGTCTACAGTGTGAGTGTAAAATGCTAATTACCGTCTACTTCTACAAAGCTGCCTCCTCCCTCAAGGCAGAGACCAATACCGCCTTGACATCTTGCATATAAAATATGCATTTCTCATTCAGCTTTATTTTTAATCCAAGAGTTTCTCAACTTGCACCATTCAAATAGCATTAGCCTGGTGATTATACAGTGGTCTTTCAAAGGGGAACAGGCAGAACAGCTAGACATGATAAACACCTTTCATCTTTCATCACTTCACATGGACAAGGTCCTGGTCTGACAAAGCCTGATAAAAGCTTTTTACCGTACTTATAGAGATCTATGACACTGAGAGGACAAGCAGAACCTTGGGACTGATTAGTGCATTATCACCTGAACCTTGGCGACATCCTCCATCTCCTCTCTCTCTCTCTCTTTTTCTCTCCTTTTCCTTCTCTCCCTCTCTCACCCTCTCTCTCTCTCTCTCTCTCTCTCTCTCTCTCTCTCTCTCCCTCTCTCTCTCTCTTTCGCTCTTTTTGCTCTCTCTCTTCCTTTTTCTCTCTTTCTCCCTCTCTCTCTCCGTCTCCCTCTCTCTCTCTCTCTCTCTGTCCACCTTTCTCTCTATCTCCCTCTCTCTCTCTCTCTCTCTCTCTCTCTCTCTCTCTCTCTCTCTCTCTTCCTTTTTCTCTCTTTCTCCCTCTCTCTCTCCATCTCCCTCTCTCTCTCTCTCTCTGTCCCCCTTTCTCTCTATTTCTCTCTCTCTCTGTCTCTCTCTCTCTCTTTTTCGCTCTTTTGCTCTCTCTCTTCCTTTTTCTCTTTTCTCCCTCTCTCTCCATCTCCCTCTCTCTCTCTCTCTCTGTCCCCCTTTCTCTCTCTCTCTCTCTCTCTCTCTCTCTCTCTCTCTCTCTCTCTCTCTCTCTCTCTCTCTCTCTCTCTCTCTCTCTCTCTCTCTCTTGCTCTCTCTCTCTTGCTCTCTCTCTCTCTCTCTCTCTCTCTCTCTCTGTCTCTCTCTCTCTCTCTCGCTCTCTCTCGCTCTCTCTCTCTCAAAATCACATTTTAAAGTCCAGTTTATTGAGTGTTGCCTAAACCTCACTTCTGTAAAGAGCAATCAGTAGGATTACGCTGTCAAATATTTTGGTCCAAACTCTATTTGGGATGTTGATGTTGTTTTTATTGCATACAATACTCTTTTATTTCATTCACTGCCATTTGAAAGTTTCCCAATGAAGATATGGTCAGACCAAGGTATGAGTCATTTTTAGTGTGTTCAGTTATGGTGTTGTTCAGGGTGAATTTATATTTGTGGATTTTTTTCTGGAAAATCATGATTTTATATATTTATTATTTTTCTGCCATGGCCCAATTATGGACATTTTGCTCTAGAATGTTTTAAGGTTCTGTTGAAAACATCACCAACCTTTGGTTGGTGATAGAAGAACAATTCATCAGCATATAGCAGCTAATTCACCTCTGTGTCATATAGCGTGAGTCCTGGCGCTGCAGAATGGCCCAACACATACGTATTGTGTTTTTTTCTTGAAGAAATGCTACAGAAGACCCAAGTTGCACTTTTGATGGATAGGGGAGATGAGCCCCTGGTTTCAGACATCAGAGAAGCAGCCAGAAGATAGTACCATGTTGTATAGTTTAAACACAGCATCTCTCTCTCTCTCTCTCTCTCTCTCTCTCTCTCTCTCTCTCTCTCTCTCTCTCTCTCTCTCATCCTTAGTGACACTGTGACTGGTTCGGGCTCTATATATTACAGTATATTATCAGTGTGTCTCAGAGATGTCCCTGGCTCTCCTCCTCCTCCACATCCACGTGTCTGTCTGTCTGTCTGTCTGTCTGTCTGTCTGTCTGTCTGTCTGTCTGTCTGTCTGTCTGTCTGTCTGTCTGTCTGTCTGTCTGTCTGTCTGTCTGTCTGTCTGTCTGTCTGTCTGTCTGTCTGTCTGTCTGTCTGTCTGTCTGTCTGTCTGTCTGTCTGTCTGTCTGTCTGTCTGTCTGTCTGTCTGTCTGTCTGTCTGTCTGTCTGTCTGTCTGTCTGTCTGTCTGTCTGTCTGTCTGTCTGTCTGTCTGTCTGTCTGTC
Source organism: Oncorhynchus gorbuscha (assembly GCF_021184085.1). Taxonomy (NCBI): domain Eukaryota; kingdom Metazoa; phylum Chordata; class Actinopteri; order Salmoniformes; family Salmonidae; genus Oncorhynchus; species Oncorhynchus gorbuscha. Next base: position 84,481,708 of record NC_060184.1, read on the forward strand.
TGTCTGTCTGTCTGTCTGTCTGTCTGTCTGTATGTATGTATGTATGTATGTATGTATGTATGTATGTATGTATGTATGTATGTATGTATGTATGTATGTATGTATGTATGTATGTATGTATGTATGTATGTATGTCTAACCTCCCTTGTAACCACTGCAGTCTCTCCAACCCACTCAGAGATGTCCATGTCTTTGTCTGGAAGAGAGAGATGACACAGGTCATGAACCCACTACCGCCTAACCAATCAGAGATGACACAGGTCATGAACCCACTACCGCCTAACCAATCAGAGATGACACAGGTCATGAACCCACTACCACCTAACCAATCAGAGATGACACAGGTCATGAACCCACTACCGCCTAACCAATCAGAGATGACACAGGTCATGAACCCACTACCGCCTAACCAATGAGAAATGACACAGGTCATGAACCCACTACCACCTAATCAATCAGAGATGACACAGTTCATGAACCCACTACCATCTAACCAATCAGAGATGACACAGGTCATGAACCCACTACCGCCTAACCAATCAGAGAGATGACACAGGTCATGAACCCACTACCACCTAACCAATCAGAGATGACACAGGTCATGAACCCACTACCGCCTAACCAATCAGAGATGACACAGGTCATGAACCCACTACCGCCTAACCAATGAGAGATGACACAGGTCATGAACCCACTACCACCTAATCAATCAGAGATGACACAGTTCATGAACCCACTACCATCTAACCAATCAGAGATGACACAGGTCATGAACCCACTACCGCCTAACCAATCAGAGATGACACAGGTCATGAACCCACTACTGCCTAACCAATCAGAGATGACAGGTCATTAACCTACTACCCAACCAATCAGAGATGACACATCTCAATTAAGAGATGAATTAAGAGATTCATTAAAAGATTAATTAGGAGATTCGATAAATGATGAATTAAGAGATTCATTAAGTGACTCATTTAGAGATGGATAAAGCGATTCATTAAGTGATTCATTTAGAGATGAATTAAGAGATTCATTAAGTGATTAATTTAGAGATGAATTAAGAGATTCATTTGGAGATTCATTAAGATATTCATTAAGTGATGCATTTAGAGATGAATTCGGAGATGCATTAAGTGATTCATTTAGAGATAAATTAGGAGATGCTTGTGTATTTTGGTTGGGAGGTTTTTCCCTGAATGTGTTGATTCCAACGTGTTAAAGGGGAGCTTGAACATGCAGTAGCCGGGTTTAGCTAATTGTGTGTTTAGCAGATAAATGAAGCACTAAGAGACATCTGGCAATGTCCTGTAGCATTCTAGGATTAGATTAAGGAAGAAAGGGAGGGAGGCTATTTTACCCCTCTATTCTAACATTCCATTGAAGAGGAGAGGAGAATGGTCTGCTAATATCGTCCTCAGGCAATTAAGGCTCTCTAAGAACAAATGAAGTCATATGAAAGAAGTGTTGTGATTTACGTTACTTTAAATGTCTCAGTACCCTGTTGGAAGAAGACTGAATGAAGGAGTAAATACTGGCGTCAATGAATGAGAACGGCATCCATTTGTCCCTCCCTCTATCCTGTCCTCCCCAGAGGAAGAAAGGACATGAGACTCCCTACCTCCTACCTATTCTTCCGTAAGCCCCACCCCCCAACCGGGATGGATCTTAAACTACACTATGATTTGTATTTTGTACATTTTACTACATATGATTAAATGATTACAGATTCAGCATCAGCATTCGGCATTACAGGCAGGGTTAGGTGTAATCCCAAAGTCTCACAGATACAGAGCTGTGTTAATGATATTCATGAAATATATGGCTCCCTTGAGGCCAAGCCTCTGTGTGTCTAATGATAAACCACATACAGTATCTCCCCCTGCTACACTACACTACACTATGCTGTACTACGGTAGTGTTACGATACAGCAGGCAGCGAGGGACATGGGTAATTCAGTATCTCCCCCTGCTACACTACACTACACTATGCTGTACTACGGTAGTGTTACGATACAGCAGGCAGCGAGGGACATGGGTAATTCAGTATCTCCCCCTGCTACACTATGCTGTACTACGGTAGTGTTACGATACAGCAGGCAGCGAGGGACATGGGTAATTCAGTATCTCCCCCTGCTACACTACACTACACTACACTATGCTGTACTACGGTAGTGTTACGATACAGCAGGCAGCGAGGGACATGGCTAATTCAGTATCTCCCCCTGCTACACTACACTACACTATGCTGTACTACGGTAGTGTTACGATACAGCAGGCAGCGAGGGACATGGGTAATTCAGTATCTCCCCCTGCTACACTACACTACACTAAGCTGTACTACGGTAGTGTTACGATACGGCAGGCAGCGAGGGACATGGGTAATTCAGTATCTCCCCCTGCTACACTATGCTGTACTACGGTAGTGTTACGATACGGCAGGCAGCGAGG
>NC_060184.1:84484258-84490254 GCF_021184085.1 Oncorhynchus gorbuscha
GTGTGTGTGTGTGTGTGTGTGTGTGTGTGTGTGTGTGTGTGTGTGTGTGTGTGTGTGTGTGTGTGTGTGTGTGTGTGTGTGTGTGTGTGTGTGTGAACCAGAATATCCCTAGGGCATGAATGAAGAGATCTGAGTTATGTGTAGTTATGATTAGGTATCCTGTACATCTGTATGTTGTTCACACCATGAGGTATAGTTGAATGTGTGTGTGTGTCTGTGTGTGTGCATGAATGCATGTGTGTGTGTGTATGAATATTTGTGTGTGTGTGTATGAATGTGTGTGTGTCTCCTCGTCTACCCCTATCCCCCTCCTCTTCTATCCCTCTCCTCTCCTCTCCTCTCCTCCACCTCTCCTCCTCCTCCTCTCCTCTCCCCCTCCTCTCCTCTCCTCTCCTCTCCTCCACCTCTCCTCCTCTCCTCTCCTCCTCTCCTCTCCTCTCCTCCTCTCTCATCTACCTCCTCCTCCTCTCTCCCTCCTCTCCCTCCTCTCTCCTCCACACTCTCCCTCCTCTCCCTCTCCTCTCCTCTCCTCTCCCCTCCTCCACCTCTCCTCGCTCCTCCTCTCCCTCTCCCCCTCCTCTCCCTCCTCTCTCCTCTCCTCTCCTCCTATCCACCTCTCCTCCCTCCTCTCCTCTCCTCCTCCTCCTCCTCTCCCCTCTCTCTCCCTCTCCCTCCTATCCACCTCTCCTCCTCCTCCTCTCCTCTCCCCCTCCTCTCCTCTCCTCTCCTCCAACTCTCCTCTCCTCCTCCTCCTCCTCCTGCTCTCCTCTCCTCTCCTCCTCCTCCTCCTCCTCCTGTTCCCCTCTACCCCTCCTCTTCTCTTCCTCTTTCACACCTCTCCTCCTCTCCTTCTCCTCCTCCTCTTACACCTCACTCTCTGGGTAATAATCCACGCGTTGTAGGACAGAGACGAGACTCAAAGAAACAAGGCTCACAGTGAGACAAGACCACACCTCCGTCCGTCTGTCCCTTTGTCCGTCAGTCGGCTCCATGGCAGAGAGGAGCAGGGTAGGCTGTTTGTGTCTGTCGTTTCAGGAGGGAGAACAGACCAGAACAGGCCAGATGGATAGAAAACTAACTGACAGAGGGAGAACAGACCAGAACAGACCAGTTGGATAGAGAACTAACTGACAGAGGAGAACAGGCCAGTTGGATAGAGAACTAACTGACAGAGGGAGAACAGGCCAGAACAGGCCAGTTGGATAGAGAACTAACTGACAGAGGGAGAACAGGCCAGTTGGATAGAGAACTAACTAACGGAGGGAGAACAGACCAGAACAGACCAGTTGGATAGAGAACTAACTGTCAGAGGGAGAACAGGCCAGTTGGATAGAGAACTAACTGACAGAGGGAGAACAGGCCAGTTGGATAGAGGACTAACTGACAGAGGGAGAACAGACCAGTTGGATAGAGAACTAACTGACAGAGGGAGAACAGACCAGTTGGATAGAGAACTAACTGACAGAGGGAGAACAGACCAGTTGGATAGAGAACTAACTGACAGAGGGAGAACAGGCCAGTTGGATAGAGGACTAACTGTCAGAGGGAGAACAGGCCAGAACAGGCCAGCTGGATAGAGAACTAACTGACAGAGGGAGAACAGACCAGTTGGATAGAGGACTAAGTGACAGAGGGAGAACAGACCAGTTGAATAGAGGACTAAGTGACAGAGGGAGAACAGACCAGTTGGATAGAGGACTAACTGACAGAAGGAGAACAGACCAGAACAGACCAGTTGGATAGAGGACTAACTGACAGAGGGAGAACGGGCCAGATGGATAGAGGACTAAGTGACAGAGGGAGAACGGGCCAGATGGATAGAGGACTAAGTGACTGTGCACTACCCTGTTGTCCTCTGACACATATACTGTACGTTAAACAGTCTCCTCTCCTCCCACTCGTTCAGGCTCATACTGCTGACACTGTATGCACTCCCCCAACATGTCTTAACATGTCCCAACATGTCCTAACATATCCCAACATGTCCCAACATGTCCCAACATGTCCTAACATGTCCTAACATGTCCCAACATGTCTCAAAATGTCCTAACATGTCCCAACATGTCCTAACATATCCCAACATGTCCCAACATGTCCAACCATGTCCCAACATGTCCCAACGTGTCCCAACATGTCCAACCATGTCCCAACATGTCCCAACGTGTCCCAACATGTCCCAACTTGTCCCAACGTGTCCCAACTTGTCCCAACATGTCCCAACATGTCCCAGCATGTCCCAGCATGTCCCAACATGTCCCAACATGCCCCACTAAGCCAAGACATGTTTGGACTTGTGAGACTATCACTCGGATTGGAGGACACGAGTTTCATCCTCAAAGTAAACAGTAAAGAAAGGTATGAAGTGTTCTGTTGATTAGTGCAGAGTTTCACAAGAACAAATACACCCTGTATTATCAAGGATTTCAGGATTTTGACGATTAAATGCTGCGCTCTACAGTTTTATACAGGCAGCTTGTATTCATTCAGCTGTTAAAGACTCGGCCACATCAACTGTATTTACATTCCTTGTGGAATACAGAATGTCTCGACGGCCCAATCAGATTATTTACAACACTTAAACAAATTGATTAGTAATCCACTCCAATTGACCTCATCCGTAACGTAACCAAATACACTGCTGCCTTGTTGTTTGAGAAGTTCCCTCCCTAAAATATATATGTTAGCCTCCAGTGATTTTATTCTAGTTAAATACAGGCTAAATCGGGTTATGTTAGGCTGGGTTAGGTTAGTTTAATGTCAGCCCCTGTTGTCTTTGCTGTTCACAACATTGTTTCTCTGAAAGTGGTGACCTTTTGCTTTGAAAGGTCTGGAATTGGTGTCTTTTTAAATGCAGCTTTAATGAGAAGAGACAGGTGAACATAAAGCAGATGCATAAACACAAATTATTAAAGATTTCTTTGGTTTTCTACAGATACATATATATGTTAAATCCCTGCACTATTCTATTTAATAAAAGAGAGGAAGAGAGAGAGAAAGGAGGAGAGAAAGAGAGAGAGAAAGGAGGAGAGAAAGAGAGAGAGAAAGGAGGAGAGAAAGAGAAAGGAGGAGAGGAAGAGAGAGGGGAAGAAGGAGAGAAAGAGAGAGAGAAAGGAGGAGAGGAAGAGAGAGAGAAAGGAGGAGAGGAAGAGAGAGAGGAAGAAGGAGAGAAAGAGAGAGAGAAAGGAGGAGAGGAAGAGAGAGAGGAAGAAGGAGAGGAAGAGAGAGAGAAAGGAGGAGAGGAAGAGAGAGAGGAAGAAGGAGAGGAAGAGAGAGAGAAAGGAGGAGAGGAAGAGAGAGAGAAAGGAGGAGAGGAAGAGAAAGAGAAAGGAGGAGAGGAAGAGAGAGAGGAAGGAGGAGAGGAAGAGAGAGAGAAAGGAGGAGAGGAAGAGAGAGAGGAAGAAGGAGAGAAAGAGAGAGAGAAAGGAGGAGAGGAAGAGAGAGAGGAAGAAGGAGAGAACAAGAGAGAGAAAGGAGGAGAGGAAGAGAGAGAGAACGGAGGAGAGGAAGAGAGAGGAAGAAGGAGAGGAAGAGAGAGAGGAAGAAGGAGAGGAAGAGAGAGAGAAAGGAGGAGAGGAAGAGAGAGAGGAAGAAGGAGAGGAAGAGAGAGAGAAAGGAGGAGAGGAAGAGAGAGAGGAAGGAGGAGAGGAAGAGAGAGAGAAAGGAGGAGAGGAAGAGAGAGAGAAAGGAGGACAGGAAGAGAGATAGGAAGAAGGAGAGGAAGAGAGAGAGAAAGGAGGAGAGGAAGAGAGAGAGGAAGAAGGAGAGGAAGAGAGAGAGGAAGAAGGAGAGGAAGAGAGAGAGAAAGGAGGAGAGGAAGAGAGAGAGGAAGAAGGAGAGGAAGAGAGAGAGGAAGGAGGAGAGGAAGAGAGAGAGGAAGAAGGAGAGGAAGAGAGAGAGAAAGGAGGAGAGGAAGAGAGAGAGGAAGGAGGAGAGGAAGAGAGAGAGAAAGGAGGAGAGGAAGAGAGAGAGGAAGAAGGAGAGAAAGAGAGAGAGAAAGGAGGAGAGGAAGAGAGAGAGGAAGAAGGAGAGGAAGAGAGAGAAAGGAGGAGAGGAAGAGAGAGAGGAAGAAGGAGAGGAAGAGAGAGACAAAGGAGGAGAGGAAGAGAGAGAGGAAGAAGGAGAGAAAGAGAGAGAGAAAGGAGGAGAGGAAGAGAGAGAGGAAGAAGGAGAGGAAGAGAGAGAGAAAGCAGGAGAGGAAGAGAGAGAGGAAGAAGGAGAGGAAGAGAGAGGGGAAGAAGGAGAAGAAGAGAGAGAGAAAGGAGGAGAGGATAAATAATAGCTTGATCTGTCCTTTTGGCTGTCTCTCTGCCCTAATCACTCAGGACTGATTCAGAAAATGCAGGCTTGAATGTCACAGGGCCTCCTGTGGAGAGGCAGAGCGTTTCACCGTCTCAGGACGGTCGTGGCCCGGTAATCACTACTCTCACCAATGCGTCACCATCACCAACCGACCGGCTGGCCTGGCACTTCACCGCTCCCTGATTGAGCACCTCAATCTAACAAGGTACTACTGACTGTCTGACTGACTGCTGTATGTTGCGGAGCAGAGGCGGAGGAGGGGAGGGGAGAGGAGGGGAGGGGAGGAGGTGGGAGGGGAGGGGAGAGGAGGGGAGGAGGGAGGCAGGGCTGTGCACAGACCTTTCATGGGGCAGGTGCTCCCCCCCCAAAAAAATATCATAATATATTAACTTCCATTTTTAGACCTATTTTTGATAAAAACACGTTTGAATTGTCTTTGATAACAACTTCATAATATAACCTAATGTCCATCATCTTCTAACCTCGTGATATATGGCTGGCTAGTGTTTTGTTGATATTTTAATATATGGTGGTTAGCTACAGTCTAGACTAGGCCTAGCTGTGGTTAGATGGAGTATAGACTCTATCTAACCTAGTAGCCTAGACTACAGGTAGCCTCGTGGTTAGAGAGTTGGTCAAGTCGGGGGCTGGACCCTGGGTACTCAGATGTACTGGAACGCATGAGATATATATTTTTAACCTTGATAATAAAGCATTGCACAGAGCAGTAGAATACCGAATCTTAGAGAAGTTACACACATAGGGAACATTTTTAGTATTCTAGGGTCCGCTGAAGAAGGGGGCTGTTTATGGAAGCATTTAAATGCAATTCTACATCTTTTCACGTCTGGTGAATTTGACGGAACCTTTTTTAGTACTGCGCAAATTATCAAAATGAGACTTTGACAAATGACCTTGTCTTGAATCCATCAAAAGCCTAGACCTAGGTGTGTGGAGACATGAATATGAGGAGGACATTATAGTCCTAAAAAAGCTTTCCAGTTTCACTGACTCAATGATAAGCAGCTCACTCAGCGGTTATGGCTGCTGATTGACAAAAGCCTGCATCTCTTTTATTTAGTGAAATATTTTTCATTGAATCAGGTCTATTTGGAAGTTGATCAATATATTGATAGTTTACAGCAGACAGATTAGTTGATCAATATATTGATAGACTACAGCAGACAGATTAGTTGATCAATATATTGATAGACTACAGCAGACAGATTAGTTGATCAATATATTGATAGACTACAGCAGACAGATTAGTTGATCAATATATTGATAGTTTACAGCAGACAGATTAGTTGATCAATATATTGTTAGACTACAGCAGACAGATTAGTTGATCAATATATTGATAGACTACAGCAGACAGGATTAGTTGATCAATATATTGATAGACTACAGCAGACAGATTAGTTGATCAATATATTGATAGTTTACAGCAGACTTCTCCTTTCAGCAGGAGATCATCTGCTTTCTAACCTGTGTTTTCACCGCGATTATATTTGAGATATTGCGAAAGACCTGCTTGGTCTGCTTGATGTGTTGACTGACAGAGTTCCTGTCTGTAGACTAGGCCTTGATATTGGGTCACACATAGACATGTCTGATAGTCAATTGGAATGGATTACTAATCCACTTGTTTAAGTGTTGTAAATAATCTGATTGGACGGTCGAGACATTCTGTATTC
>NC_060184.1:84490354-84504648 GCF_021184085.1 Oncorhynchus gorbuscha
TGTGTGTGTGTGTGTGTGTGTGTGTGTGTGTGTGTGTGTGTGTGTGTGTGTGTGTGTGTGTGTGTGTATGTGAGTGTATGTGTGTGTGTGTGTGTGTGTGTGTGTGTGTGTGTGTGTGTGTGTGTGTGTGTGTGTGTGTGTGTGTGTGTGTGTGTGTGTGTGTGTGTGTGTGTGTGTGTGTGTGTGAACCAGAATATCCCCAGGGCATGAATGAAGAGATCTGAGTTATGTGTAGTTATGATTAGGTATCCTGTACATCTGTATGTTGTTCACACCATGAGGTATAGTTGAATGTGTGTGTGTGTCTGTGTGTGTGCATGAATGCATGTGTGTGTGTGTATGAATATTTGTGTGTGTGTATGAATGTGTGTGTGTCTCCTCGTCTACCCCTATCCCCCTCCTCTTCTATCCCTCTCCTCTCCTCTCCTCCAACTCTCCTCTCCTCCTCCTCCTCCTCCTGTTCTCCTCTCCTCTCCTCCTATCCACCTCTCCTCCTCCTCCTCTCCTCTCCCCCTCCTCTCCTCTCCCTCTCCTCCAACTCTCCTCCTCCTCTCCTCCTGCCCCTCTCCTCTCCTCCCTCCTCCTCCTCCTCCTGTTCCCTTACCCCCTCCTCTCTCTTCCTCTTCTCACCTCCTCTCCTTCTCCCTCCTCCTCTTACACCTCTCACTCTCTGGGTAATAATCCACGCGTTGTGGTGGACAGAGACGAGACTCAAAGAAACAATACCACAGTGAGACAAGACCACACCGGGCCCGTCTTGTCCCTTTGTCCGTCAGTCGGCTCCATGGCAGAGAGAAGCAGGGTAGGCTGTTTTGTGTCTGTGTTTCAGGAGGGAGAACAGACCAGAACAGGCCAGATGGATAGAAAACTAACTGACAGAGGAGAACAAGACAGTTTCTAGACAGAGGAGAACAGACCAGAACAGACCAGTTGGATGGATAACTGACAGAAGAACAGGCCAGTTGGATAGAACTAACTGACAGAGGAGAACAGACCAGAACAGACCAGTTGGATAGAGAACTAACTGACAGAGGGAGAACAGGCCAGAACAGACCAGTTGGATAGAGAAACTACAGAGAGAACAGACCAGAACAGACCAGTTGGATAAGAACAGAGGGAGAACAGACCAGCCAGAACAGACAGAGGGAGAACAGACAGAACAGACCAGTTGGATAGAGAACTAACTGACAGAGGGAGAACAGGGCCATGATTGGATAGAGAACTAACTGACAGAGGAGAACAGGCCAGTTGGATAGAGAACTAACTAACGGAGGGAGAACAGACCAGAACAGACCAGTTGGATAGAGAACTAACTGTCAGAGGGAGAACAGGCCAGTTGGATAGAGAACTAACTGACAGAGGAGAACAGGCCAGTTGGATAGAGGACTAACTGACAGAGGGAGAACAGACCAGTTGGATAGAGAACTAACTGACAGAGGGAGAACAGACCAGTTGGATAGAGAACTAACTGACAGAGGAGAACAGACCAGTTGGATAGAGAACTAGAGGAGAACAGGCCAGTTGGATAGAAACTAACTGACAGAGGAGAACAGGCCAGTTGGATAGAGGACTAACTGTCAGAGGGCCAGAACAGGCCAGCTGGATAGACAGGACAGAGGAGAACAGACCAGTTGGATAGAGGACTAAGTGACAGAGGAGAACAGACCAGTTGAATAGAGGACTAAGTGACAGAGGAGAACAGACCAGTTGGATAGAGAACTAACTGACAGAGGGAGAACAGACCAGTTGGATAGAGGACTAAGTGACAGAGGGAGAACAGACCAGTTGAATAGAGGACTAAGTGACAGAGGGAGAACAGACCAGTTGGATAGAGAACTAACTGACAGAGGGAGAACAGACCAGTTGGATAGAGGACTAAGTGACAGAAGGAGAACAGACCAGAACAGACCAGTTGGATAGAGGACTAACTGACAGAGGGAGAACAGACCAGTTGGATAGAGGACTAAGTGACAGAGGGAGAACGGGCCAGATGGATAGAGGACTAAGTGACAGAGGGAGAACGGGCCAGATGGATAGAGGACTAAGTGACTGTGCACTACCCTGTTGTCCTCTGACACATATACTGTACGTTAAACAGTCTCCTCTCCTCCCACTCGTTCAGGCTCATACTGCTGACACTGTATGCACTCCCCCAACATGTCTTAACATGTCCCAACATGTCCTAACATATCCCAACATGTCCCAACATGTCCTAACATGTCCCAACATGTCCTAACATGTCCTAACATGTCCCAACATGTCTCAAATGTCCTAACATGTCCTAAACATGTCCTAACATATCCCAACATGTCCCAACATGTCCAACCATGTCCCAACATGTCCCAACGTGTCCCAACATGTCCAACCATGTCCCAACATGTCCCAACGTGTCCCAACATGTCCCAACTTGTCCCAACGTGTCCCAACTTGTCCCAACATGTCCCAACATGTCCCAGCATGTCCCAGCATGTCCCAACATGTCCTAACATGCCCTAATTAAGCCAAGACATGTTTGGACTTGTGAGACTATCACCGGATTGAGGACACGAGTTTCATCCTCAAAGTAAACAGTAAAGAAAGGTATGAAGTGTTCTGTTGATTAGTGCAGAGTTTCACAAGAACAAATACACCCTGTATTATCAAGGATTTCAGATTTTGACGATTAAATGCTGCGCCTACAGTTTTATACAGGCAGCTTGTATTCATTCAGCTGTTAAAGACTCGGCCACATCAACTGTATTTACATTCCTTGTGGAATACAGAATGTCTCGACGGCCCAATCAGATTATTTACAACACTTAAACAAATTGATTAGTAATCCACTCCAATTGACCTCATCCGTAACGAATTCAAATACACTGCTGCTTGTTGTTTTGAGAAGTCCTCCCTAAAATATATATGTTAGCCTCCAGTGATTTTATTCTAGTTAAATACAGGCTAAATCGGGTTATGTTAGGCTGGGTTAGGTTAGTTTAATGTCAGCCCTGTTGTCTTTGCTGTTCACAACATTGTTTCTTCTGAAAGTGGCAGACCTTTTATTTTGAAAGGTCTGGAATTGGTGTCTTTTTAAATGCAGCTTTAATGAGAAGAGACAGGTGAACATAAAGCAGATGCATAAACACAAATTATTAAAGATTTCTTTGGTTTTCTACAGATACATATATATGTTAAATCCCTGCACTATTCTATTTAATAAAAGAGAGGAAGAAGGAGAGAAAGAGAGAGAGAAAGGAGGAGAGGAAGAGAGAGAGGAAGGAGGAGAGGAAGAGAGAGAGAAAGGAGGAGAGGAAGAGAGAGAGGAAGAAGGAGAGAAAGAGAGAGAGAAAGGAGGAGAGGAAGAGAAAGAGAAAGGAGGAGAGGAAGAGAGAGGGGAAGAAGGAGAGGAAGAGAGAGAGAAAGGAGGAGAGGAAGAGAGAGAGGAAGAAGGAGAGAAAGAGAGAGAGAAAGGAGGAGAGGGAAGAGAGAGAGGAAGAAGGAGAGGAAGAGAGAGAGAAAGGGAGGAGAGGAAGAGAGAGAGGAAGGAGGAGAGGAAGAGAGAGAAAAGGAGGAGAGGAAGAGAGAGAGAAGAAGGAGAGAAAGAGGAAGAGAAAGGAAGAGAGAGAGGAAGAAGAGAGGAAGAGAGAGAGGAAGGAGGAGAGGAAGAGAGAGAGAAGAAGGAGAAAGGAGGAGAAAGGAAGAGGAAGAGAGAGAAGAAGGAGAGAAAGAGAGAGAGAAAGGAGGAGAGGAAGAGAGAGAGGAAGAAGGAGAGAACAAGAGAAAGAAAGGGAGAGAGGAAGAGAGAGAGAAGAAGGAGAGGAAGAGAGGAAGAGAGGAAGGAAGGAGAGAGAAAGAGAGAGAAGAGAGAGAGGAAGGAGAGAGGAAGAGAGAGAGAAAGGAGGAGAGGGAAGAGAGAGAAGGAGAGAAAGAGAGAGAGAAGAACAGAGGAAGAGAAAGGAAGAAGAGAGGAAGAGAGAGAGGAAGGAGGAGAGGAAGAGAGAGAGAAGAAGGGGAGAGGAAGAGGAGAGAAAGGAGGAGAGAAAGAGAGAGGAAGGAGGAAGGAAGAGAGAGAGAAAGGGAGGAGAGAAGAGAGAGAAGAGGAGAGAAAGAGAGAGAGAAAGGAGGAGAGGAAGAGAGAGAGGAAGAAGGGGAAGAGAGAGAAAGGGAGGAGAGGAAGAGAGAGAGGAAGAAGGAGAGGAAGAGAGAGACAAAGGAGGAGAGGAAGAGAGAGAGGAAGAAGGAGAGAAAGAGAGAGAGAGAGGAGAAAGAGAGGAGAAGAAGGGAGAGAAGAGGAAGAAAGCAGGAGAGGAAGAGAGAGAGGAAGGAGGAGAGAGGAAGAGAGAAGGAGGAGAGGAAGAGAGAGGAAGAAGGAGAGAAAGAGAGAGAGAAAGGAGGAGAGGAAGAGAGAGAGGAAGAAGGAGAGGAAGAGAGAGAGGAAGGAGGAGAGGAAGAGAGAGGAAGAAGGAGAGGAAGAGAGAGAGAAGGAGGAGAGGAAGAGAGAGAGGGAAGGGGAGGAGAGGAAGAGAGAGAAAGGAGGAGAGGAAGAGAGGAGAGGAAGAAGGAGAGGAAGAGAGAGAGGAAGGAGAGGAAGAGAGAGAGGAAGAAGGAGAGGGAAGAGAGAGAGAAAGGAGGAGAGGAAGAGAGAGAGGAAGAAGGAGAGAAAGAGAGAGAGAAAGGAAGAGAGGAAGAGAGAGGAAGAAGTAGAGGAAGGAGAGGGAAAGGGAGGAGAGGGGAGAGAGAGGAAGAAGAGGAAGAGAGAGAGAAAGCAGAGAAGGAGAGAGGATAAGGATAAATAGCTTGATCTGTCCTTTTGGCTGTCTCTCTGCCCTAATCACTCAGGACTGATTCAGAAAATGCAGGCTTGAATGTCACAGGGCCTCCTGTGGAGAGGCAGAGCGTTTCACCGTCTCAGGACGGTCGTGGCCCGGTAATCACTACTCTCACCAATGCGTCACCATCACCAACCGACCGGCTGGCCTGGCACTTCACCGCTCCCTGATTGAGCACCTCAATCTAACAAGGTACTACTGACTGTCTGACTGACTGCTGTATGTTGCGGAGCAGAGGCGGAGGAGGGGAGGGGAGAGGAGGGGAGGAGGAGGTGGGAGGGGAGGGGAGAGGAGGGGAGGAGGGAGGCAGGGCTGTGCACAGACCTTTCATGGGGCAGGTGCTCCCCCAAAAAATATCATAATATATTAACTTCCATTTTTAGACCTATTTTTGATAAAAAACACGTTTGAATTGTCTTTGATAACAACTTCATAATATAACCTAATGTCCATCATCTTCTAACTCGTGATATATGGCTGGCTAGTGTTTTGTTGATATTTTAATATATGGTGGTTAGCTACAGTCTAGACTAGGCCTACCTGTGGTTAGATGGAGTATAGACTCTATCTAACCTAGTAGCCTAGACTACAGGTAGCCTCGTGGTTAGAGAGTTGGTCAAGTCGGGGGGGGGGGCTGACCCTGGGTACTCAGATGTACTGGAACGCATGAGATATATATTTTTAACCTTGATAATAAAGCATTGCACAGAGCAGTAGAATACCGAATCTTAGAGAAGTTACACACATAGGGAACATTTTTAGTATTCTAGGGTCCGCTGAAGAAGGGGGCTGTTTATGGAAGCATTTAAATGCAATTCTACATCTTTTCACATCTGGTGAATTTGACGGAACCTTTTTTAGTACTGCGCAAATTATCAAAATGAGACTTTGACAAATGACCTTGTCTTGAATCCATCAAAAGCCTAGACCTAGGTGTGTGGAGACATGAATATGAGGAGGACATTATAGTCCTAAAAAAGCTTTCCAGTTTCACTGACTCAATGATAAGCAGCTCACTCAGCGGTTATGGCTGCTGATTGACAAAAGCCTGCATCTCTCTTTTATTTAGTGAAATATTTTTCATTGAACAGGTCTATTTGGAAGTTGATCAATATATTGATAGTTTACAGCAGACAGATTAGTTGATCAATATATTGATAGTTTACAGCAGACAGATTAGTTGATCAATATATTGATAGACTACAGCAGACAGATTAGTTGATCAATATATTGATAGACTACAGCAGACAGATTAGTTGATCAATATATTGATAGTTTACAGCAGACAGATTAGTTGATCAATATATTGTTAGACTACAGCAGACAGATTAGTTGATCAATATATTGTTAGACTACAGCAGACAGATTAGTTGATCAATATATTGATAGTTTACAGCAGACAGATTAGTTGATCAATATATTGATAGTTTACAGCAGACAGATTAGTTGATCAATATATTGATAGACTACAGCAGACAGATTAGTTGATCAATATATTGATAGTTTACAGCAGACAGATTAGTTGATCAATATATTGATAGTTTACAGCAGACAGATTAGTTGATCAATATATTGATAGTTTACAGCAGACAGATTAGTTGATCAATATATTGATAGACTACAGCAGACAGATTAGTTGATCAATATATTGATAGTTTACAGCAGACTTCTCCTTTCAGCAGGAGATCATCTGCTTTCTAACCTGTGTTTTCACCGCGATTATATTTGAGATATTGCGAAAGACCTGCTTGGTCTGCTTGATGTGTTGACTGACAGAGTTCCTGTCTGTAGACTAGGCCTTGATATTGGGTCACACATAGACATGTCTGATAGTCAATTGGAATGGATTACTAATCCACTTGTTTAAGTGTTGTAAATAATCTGATTGGACGGTCGAGACATTCTGTATTCCATGATGAAGAGCTACACCACCTCCTCAGGGAATACATGATGAAGAGCAACACCACTTCCTCAGGGAATACATGATGAAGAAGAGCTATACCACCTCCTCAGGGAATACATGAAGAAGACCTACACCACATCCTCAGGGAATACATGATGAAGAAGAGCTATACCACCTCCTCAGGGAATACATGATGAAGAAGAGCTATACCACCTCCTCAGGGAATACATGATGAAGAAGATCTACACCACCTCCTCAGGGAATACATAATGAAGAAGATCTACACCACCTCCTCAGGGAATACATGATGAAGAAGAGCTACACCACCTCCTCAGGGAATACATGATGAAGAAGATCTACACCACCTCCTCAGGGAATACATGATGAAGAAGATCTACACCACCTCCTCAGGGAATACATGATGAAGAAGAGCTACACCACCTCCTCAGGGAATACATGATGAAGAAGAGCTATACCACCTCCTCAGGGAATACATGATGAAGAAGAGCTATACCACCTCCTCAGGGAATACATGATGAAGAAGAGCTATACCACCTCCTCAGGGAATACATGATGAAGAAGAGCTACACCACCTCCTCAGGGAATACATGATGAAGAGCAACACCACCTCCTCAGGGAATACATGATGAAGAAGATCTACACCACCTCCTCAGGGAATACATGATGAAGAGCTGCACCACCTCCTCAGGGAATACATGATGAAGAGCTGCACCACCTCCTCAGGGAATACATGATGAAGAAGAGCTATACCACCTCCTCAGGGAATACATGATGAAGAGCAACACCACCTCCTCAGGGAATACATGATGAAGAAGAGCTATACCACCTCCTCAGGGAATACATGATGAAGAAGATCTACACCACCTCCTCAGGGAATACATGATGAAGAAGATCTACACCACCTCCTCAGGGAATACATGATGAAGAAGATCTACACCACCTCCTCAGGGAATACATGATGAAGAAGAGCTATACCACCTCCTCAGGGAATACATGATGAAGAGCAACACCACCTCCTCAGGGAATACATGATGAAGAGCTGCACCACCTCCTCAGGGAATACATGATGAAGAGCAACACCACCTCCTCAGGGAATACATGATGAAGAAGAGCTATACCACCTCCTCAGGGAATACATGATGAAGATCTACACCACCTCCTCAGGGAATACATGATGAAGAGCTGCACCACCTCCTCAGGGAATACATGATGAAGAGCTGCACCACCTCCTCAGGGAATACATGATGAAGAAGAGCTACACCACCTCCTCAGGGAATACATGATGAAGAGCTGCACCACCTCCTCAGGGAATACATGATGAAGAGCAACACCACCTCCTCAGGGAATACATGATGAAGAAGAGCTATACCACCTCCTCAGGGAATACATGATGAAGAAGAGCTATACCACCTCCTCAGGGAATACATGATGAAGAAGATCTACACCACCTCCTCAGGGAATACATGATGAAGAAGAGCTACACCACCTCCTCAGGGAATACATGATGAAGAAGAGCTACACCACCTCCTCAGGGAATACATGATGAAGAAGAGCTACACCACCTCCTCAGGGAATACATGATGAAGACCTACACCACCTCCTCAGGGAATACATGATGAAGAAGAGCTATACCACCTCCTCAGGGAATACATGATGAAGAAGAGCTACACCACCTCCTCAGGGAATACATGATGAAGAGCTGCACCACCTCCTCAGGGAATACATGATGAAGAAGAGCTACACCACCTCCTCAGGGAATACATGATGAAGAAGATCTACACCACCTCCTCAGGGAATACATGATGAAGAAGAGCTACACCACCTCCTCAGGGAATACATGATGAAGAGCAACACCACCTCCTCAGGGAATACATGATGAAGACGAGCAACACCACCTCCTCAGGGAATACATGATGAAGAGCAGCTACACCACCTCCTCAGGGAATACATGATGAAGAAGAGCTATACCACCTCCTCAGGGAATACATGATGAAGAGCAACACCACCTCCTCAGGGAATACATGATGAAGAAGAGCTACACCACCTCCTCAGGGAATACATGATGAAGAAGAGCTATACCACCTCCTCAGGGAATACATGATGAAGAAGAGCTACACCACCTCCTCAGGGAATACATGATGAAGAAGAGCTACACCACCTCCTCAGGGAATACATGATGAAGAAGAGCTATACCACCTCCTCAGGGAATACATGATGAAGAAGAGCTACACCACCTCCTCAGGGAATACATGATGAAGAAGAGCTACACCACCTCCTCAGGGAATACATGATGAAGAAGAGCTACACCACCTCCTCAGGGAATACATGATGAAGAGCTGCACCACCTCCTCAGGGAATACATGATGAAGAGCAACACCACCTCCTCAGGGAATACACGATGAAGAAGAGCTACACCACCTCCTCAGGGAATACATGATGAAGAGCAACACCACCTCCTCAGGGAATACATGATGAAGAAGAGCTACACCACCTCCTCAGGGAATACATGATGAAGAAGAGCTACACCACCTCCTCAGGGAATACATGATGAAGAAGAGCTACACCACCTCCTCAGGGAATACATGATGAAGAAGAGCTACACCACCTCCTCAGGGAATACATGATGAAGAAGAGCTATACCACCTCCTCAGGGAATACATGATGAAGAAGAGCTACACCACCTCCTCAGGGAATACATGATGAAGAAGAGCTACACCACCTCCTCAGGGAATACATGATGAAGAAGAGCTACACCACCTCCTCAGGGAATACATGATGAAGAGCTGCACCACCTCCTCAGGGAATACATGATGAAGAAGAGCTACACCACCTCCTCAGGGAATACATGATGAAGAAGAGCTACACCACCTCCTCAGGGAATACATGATGAAGAAGAGCTATACCACCTCCTCAGGGAATACATGATGAAGAGCAACACCACCTCCTCAGGGAATACATGATGAAGACGAGCAACACCACCTCCTCAGGAATACATGATGAAGAGAGCTACACCACCTCCTCAGGGAATACATGATGAAGAAGAGCTATACCACCTCCTCAGGGAATACATGATGAAGAGCAACACCACCTCCTCAGGGAATACATGATGAAGAAGAGCAACACCACCTCCTCAGGGAATACATGATGAAGAGCTGCACCACCTCCTCAGGGAATACATGATGAAGAGCAACTACCACCTCCTCAGGGAATACATGATGAAGAAGAGCTACACCACCTCCTCAGGGAATACATGATGAAGAAGAGCTATACCCACCTCCTCAGGGAATACATGATGAAGAAGAGCTACACCACCTCCTCAGGGAATACATGATGAAGAAGAGCTACACCACCTCCTCAGGGAATACATGATGAAGAAGAGCTACACCACCTCCTCAGGGAATACATGATGAAGAAGAGCTACACCACCTCCTCAGGGAATACATGATGAAGAAGAGCTACACCACCTCCTCAGGGAATACATGATGAAGAAGAGCTACACCACCTCCTCAGGGAATACATGATGAAGAAGAGCACACCACCTCCTCAGGGAATACATGATGAAGAAGAGCTACACCACCTCCTCAGGGAATACATGATGAAGAAGAGCTACACCACCTCCTCAGGGAATACATGATGAAGAAGAGCTACACCACCTCCTCAGGGAATACATGATGAAGAAGAGCTACACCACCTCCTCAGGGAATACATGATGAAGAAGAGCTACACACCTCCTCATGGAAGAGCTACATGATGAAAGAAGAGCTACACCACCTCCTCAGGGAATACATGATGAAGAAGAGCTACACCACCTCCTCAGGGAATACATGATGAAGAAGAGCTACACCACCTCCTCAGGGAATACATGATGAAGAAGAGCTACACCACCTCCTCAGGGAATACATGATGAAGAAGAGCTATACCACCTCCTCAGGGAATACATGATGAAGAAGAGCTACACCACCTCCTCAGGGAATACATGATGAAGAGCTACACCACCTCCTCAGGGAATACATGATGAAGAAGAGCTACACCACCTCCTCAGGGAATACATGATGAAGAAGAGCTACACCACCTCCTCAGGAATACATGATGAAGAAGAGCTACACCACCTCCTCAGGGAATACATGATGAAGAAGAGCTACACCACCTCCTCAGGGAATACATGATGAAGAAGAGCTACACCACCTCCTCAGGGAATACATGATGAAGAAGAGCTACACCACCTCCTCAGGGAATACATGATGAAGAAGAGCTACACCACCTCCTCAGGGAATACATGATGAAGAAGAGCAACACCACCTCCTCAGGGAATACATGATGAAGAAGAGCTACACCACCTCCTCAGGGAATACATGATGAAGAAGAGCTACACCACCTCCTCAGGGAATACATGATGAAGAAGAGCTACACCACCTCCTCAGGGAATACATGATGATGATGAAGAATGAGAAGAGCTACCACCTCCTCAGGGAATACATGATGAAGAAGAGCTACACCACCTCCTCAGGGAATACATGATGAAGAAGAGCTACACCACCTCCTCAGGAATACATGATGAAGAGCTATACCACCTCCTCAGGGAATACATGATGAAGAAGAGCTACACCACCTCCTCAGGGAATACATGATGAAGAAGATCTACACCACCTCCTCAGGGAATACATGATGAAGAGCAACACCACCTCCTCAGGGAATACATGATGAAGAAGAGCTACACCACCTCCTCAGGGAATACATGATGAAGAAGAGCTACACCACCTCCTCAGGGAATACATGATGAAGAAGAGCTACACCACCTCCTCAGGGAATACATGATGAAGAAGAGCTACACCACCTCCTCAGGGAATACATGATGAAGAAGAGCTACACCACCTCCTCAGGGAATACATGATGAAGAGCTGCACCACCTCCTCAGGGAATACATGATGAAGAAGAGCTACACCACCTCCTCAGGGAATACATGATGAAGAAGAGCTACACCACCTCCTCAGGGAATACATGATGAAGAAGAGCTATACCACCTCCTCAGGGAATACATGATGAAGAAGAGCTACACCACCTCCTCAGGGAATACATGATGAAGAAGAGCTACACCACCTCCTCAGGGAATACATGATGAAGAAGAGCTACACCACCTCCTCAGGGAATACATGATGAAGAAGAGCTACACCACCTCCTCAGGGAATACATGATGAAGAAGAGCTACACCACCTCCTCAGGGAATACATGATGAAGAAGAGCAACACCACCTCCTCAGGGAATACATGATGAAGAAGAGCTACACCACCTCCTCAGGGAATACATGATGAAGAAGAGCTGCACCACCTCCTCAGGGAATACATGATGAAGAAGAGCAACACCACCTCCTCAGGGAATACATGATGAAGAGAGCTACACCACCTCCTCAGGGAATACATGATGAAGAAGAATACTACACCACCTCCTCAGGGAATACATGATGAAGAAGAGCTACACCACCTCCTCAGGGAATACATGATGAAGACCTACACCACCTCCTCAGGGAATACATGATGAAGAAGAGCTACACCACCTCCTCAGGGAATACATGATGAAGAAGAGCTACACCACCTCCTCAGGGAATACATGATGAAGAAGAGCTACACCACCTCCTCAGGGAATACATGATGAAGAAGAGCTATACCACCTCCTCAGGGAATACATGATGAAGAAGAGCTACACCACCTCCTCAGGGAATACATGATGAAGAAGAGCTACACCACCTCCTCAGGGAATACATGATGAAGAAAGAGCTGCACCACCTCCTCAGGGAATACATGATGAAGAAGAGCTACACCACCTCCTCAGGGAATACATGATGAAGAAGAGCTACACCACCTCCTCAGGGAATACATGATGAAGAAGAGCTATACCACCTCCTCAGGGAATACATGATGAAGAGCTACACCACCTCCTCAGGGAATACATGATGAAGAAGAGCTACACCACCTCCTCAGGGAATACATGATGAAGAAGAGCTACACCACCTCCTCAGGGAATACATGATGAAGAGCTACACCACCTCCTCAGGGAATACATGATGAAGAGCTGCACCACCTCCTCAGGGAATACATGATGAAGAAGAGCTACACCACCTCCTCAGGGAATACATGATGAAGAAGAGCTATACCACCTCCTCAGGGAATACATGATGAAGAAGAGCTATACCACTTCCCTCAGGGAATACATGGTGAAGAGCTACACCCACCTCCTCAGGGAATACATGATGAAGAAGAGCTACACCACCTCCTCAGGGAATACATGATGAAGAAGAGCCACACCACCTCCTCAGGGAATACATGATGAAGAGCTGCACCACTTCCTCAGGGAATACATGATGAAGAAGAGCGCACCACCTCCTCAGGGAATACATGATGAAGAAGAGCTACACCACTCCTCAGGGAATACATGATGAAGAAGAGCTATACCACCTCCTCAGGGAATACATGATGAAGAAGAGCTACACCACCTCCTCAGGGAATACATGATGAAGAAGAGCCACACCACCTCCTCAGGGAATACATGATGACGAAGAGCTACACCACCTCCTCAGGGAATACATGATGAAGAAGAGCTGCACCACCTCCTCAGGGAATACATGAAGAAGAGCTACACCACCTCCTCAGGGAATACATGATGAAGAAGAGCTATACCACCTCCTCAGGGAATACATGATGAAGAAGAGCTATACCACCTCCTCAGGGAATACATGATGAAGAAGATCACACCAATTAGGAATACATGATGAAGAGCAACACCACCTCCTCAGGGAATACATGATGAAGAAGATCTACACTATACATGATGAAGAAGATCACACTCCTCAGGGAATACATGATGAAGAGCAACACCACTTCCTCAGGGAATACATGATGAAGAAGAGCTGCACCACCCTCCAGGGAATACATGATGAAGAGCTGCATACATGATGAAGAAGAGCTACACCACCTCTCAGGGAATACATGATGAAGAAGAGCTACAGCACCTGGGAATACATGATGAAGAAACAGCACCTCCTTCAGGGAATACACAACACCACCTCCTCAGGGAATACATGATGAAGAAGAGCACCACCTCCTCAGGAATACATGATGAAGAAGAGCTATACCACCTCCTCACATGATGAAGAAGAGCTATACCACCTCCTCAGGGAATACATGATGAAGAGCTACACCACCTCCTCAGGGAATACATGAAGAAGACCTACACCACATCCTCAGGGAATACATGATGAAGAAGAGCCAGGCTCTCACCTCCTCAGGGAATACCTACACCACCTCCTCAGGGAATACATGATGAAGAGCTGATGAAGAGCAACACCACTCTCCTCCAGGAATACATGATGAAGAAGAGCTACACCACCTCCTCAGGGAATACATGAGAAAGAGCTGCACCACCTCCCTCAGGGAATACATGATGAAGAGCAACACCACCTCAGGGAATACATGATGAAGAAGAGCTATACCACCTCCTCAGGGAATACATGATGAAGAAGAGCTATACCACCTCTCAGGGAATACATGATGAAGAAGAGCTACACCTCCTCC
>NC_060184.1:84504748-84511659 GCF_021184085.1 Oncorhynchus gorbuscha
TCCAACAGGCCCTAGTTTCTACCTTCTTAACAACACTATCAACAAGGCAGGTCCTACAGGCCCTAGTTTCTACCTTCTTAACAACATTATCAACAAGGCAGGTCCAACAGGCCCTAGTTTCTACCTTCTTAACAACACTATCAACAAGGCAGGTCCTACAGGCCCTAGTTTCTACCTTCTTAACAACATTATCAACAAGGCAGGTCCAACAGGCCCTAGTTTCTACCTTCTTAACAACACTATCAACAAGGCAGGTCCTACAGGCCCTAGTTTCTACCTTCTTAACAACATTATCAACAAGGCAGGTCCAACAGGCCCTAGTTTCTACCTTCTTAACAACACTATCAACAAGGCAGGTCCTACAGGCCCTAGTTTCTACCTTCTTAACAACACTATCAACAAGGCAGGTCCAACAGGCCCTAGTTTCTACCTTCTTAACAACACTATCAACAAGGCAGGTCCTACAGGCCCTAGTTTCTACCTTCTTAACAACATTATCAACAAGGCAGGTCCAACAGGCCCTAGTTTCTACCTTCTTAACAACACTATCAACAAGGCAGGTCCTACAGGCCCTAGTTTCTACCTTCTTAACAACATTATCAACAAGGCAGGTCCAACAGGCCCTAGTTTCTACCTTCTTAACAACACTATCAACAAGGCAGGTCCTACAGGCCCTAGTTTCTACCTTCTTAACAACATTATCAACAAGGCAGGTCCAACAGGCCCTAGTTTCTACCTTCTTAACAACACTATCAACAAGGCAGGTCCTACAGGCCCTAGTTTCTACCTTCTTAACAACATTATCAACAAGGCAGGTCCAACAGGCCCTAGTTTCTACCTTCTTAACAACACTATCAACAAGGCAGGTCCTACAGGCCCTAGTTTCTACCTTCTTAACAACACTATCAACAAGGCAGGTCCTACAGGCCCTAGTTTCTACCTTCTTAACAACACTATCAACAAGGCAGGTCCTACAGGCCCTAGTTTCTACCTTCTTAACAACACTATCAACAAGGCAGGTCCAACAGGCCCTAGTTTCTACCTTCTTAACAACACTATCAACAAGGCAGGTCCTACAGGCCCTAGTTTCTACCTTCTTAACAACATGATCAACAAGGCAGGTCCAACAGGCCCTAGTTTCTATCTTCTTAACAACACTATCAACAAGGCAGGTCCTACAGGCCCTAGTTTCTACCTTCTTAACAACACTATCAACAAGGCAGGTCCAACAGGCCCTAGTTTCTACCTTCTTAACAACACTATCAACAAGGCAGGTCCTACAGGCCCTAGTTTTGTTGCACCTTGACGACTGTTCAGTCGTGTGGTCAGGTGCCACAAAAAAGGACTTAGGAAAATTGCAATTGGCTCAAAACAGGGCAGCACAGCTGGCCCTTGGATGTACAGAGAGCTAACATTAATAATATGCATGTCAATCTCTCCTGGCTCAAAGTGGAGTAGAGATGGACTTCATCACTACTTGTATTTATGAGAGGTATTGACATGTTGAATGCACCAAGCTGTCTGTCTAAACTACTGGCACACAGCTCGGACACCCATACATACCCCACAAGACATGCCACCAGAGGTTTGTTTAAACTACTAACACACAGCTTGGACACCCATACATACCCCACAAGACATGCCACCAGAGGTCTGTTTAAACTACTAACACACAGCTCAGACACCCATACATACCCCACAAGACATGCCACCAGAGGTCTGTTTAAACTACTAACACACAGCTCAGACACCCATACATACCCCACAAGACATGCCACCAGAGGTCTGTTTAAACTACTAACACACAGCTCCGACACCCAACATACCCCACAAGACATGTCACCAGAGGTCTGTTTAAACTACTAACACACAGCTCAGACACCCATACATACCCCACAAGACATGCCACCAGAGGTCTCTTTACAGTCCCCAAGTCCAGAACAGACTATGGGAGGTGCACAGTACTACATAGAGCCATTACTACATGGAACTCTATTCCACAGTACTACATAGAGCCATTACTACATGGAACTCTATTCCACATCAAGCAAATGATAACACAGTAGAATCAGATGTAAAAAAACAGCAGGGACTGTAAAGCAACACAAACACATGCATACACACACACGATAACATACGTTGAGCCAGTAACCAAAAGGTTGCTGGATCAAATCCCAGAGCTGACAAGGTAAACATCTCCTGTTCTGCCCATGAACAAGGCAGTTAACCCACTGTTCCCCGGTAGGCCGTCATTGTAAATAAGATTTTTTTCTTAACTGACTTGCATAGTTAAATAAAAAGTTAAATACACACGAATGCATGGATTTTGTGTTGTAGATATGTGGTAGTAGAGTTGGGGCCTGAGTGCACACAGTGTGTTGTGAATTCTGTAATGAATATATTGTTTTTTAAATTGTATAACTGCCTTCATGTTGCTGGACTCTAGGAAGAGTAGCTGCTGCCTTGGCAGGAACTAATGGGGATCCATAATAAACCCCAGGAAGAGTAGCTGCTGCCTTGGCAGGAACTAATGGGGATCCATAATAAACCCCAGGAAGAGTAGCTGCTGCCTTGGCAGGAACTAATGGGGATCCATTATAAACCCCAGGAAGAGTAGCTGCTGCCTTGGCAGGAACTAATGGGGATCCATAATAAACCCCAGGAAGAGTAGCTGCTGCCTTGGCAGGAACTAATGGGGATCCATAATAAACCCCAGGAAGAGTAGCTGCTGCCTTGACAGGAACTAATGGGGATCCATAATAAACCCCAGGAAGAGTAGCTGCTGCCTTGACAGGAACTAATGGGGATCCATAATAAACCCCAGGAAGAGTAGCTGCTGCCTTGACAGGAACTAATGGGGATCCATAATAAACCCCAGGAAGAGTAGCTGCTGCCTTGACAGGAACTAATGGGGATCCATAATAAACCCCAGGAAGAGTAGCTGCTGCCTTGACAGGAACTAATGGGGATCCATAATAAACCCCAGGAAGAGTAGCTGCTGCCTTGGCAGGAATTAATGGGGATCCATAATAAACCCCAGGAAGAGTAGCTGCTGCCTTGGCAGGAACTAATGGGGATCCATAATAAACCCCAGGAAGAGTAGCTGCTGCCTTGGCAGGAACTAATGGGGATCCATAATAAATACAATACAAACTACCAGTCTAGTTAAATAGCTATGGGATAACACAGGAGTTAATGCCAGATAAGTCACTCCATGGAGGGTGGGAGGGAGGGACTAGGCAGTGTGGTCCCTACCATCGTTGGCTGACTTAGTGATGAGCTGACCACAGTCCATAACCCTAACATCAGCGTACGGCCTGCTGGCTCCGTCCGTCTTCAGACCCTCAATCCTCTTGATCACCTCAAAGCCTGAGATGACCAGGCCAAACACCACATGGACCCTGCAGGGAGGAGGAAGGGTCAGAGAGGGGTGGAGAGGTTAGGGACCACAGTACCACAGCGAGGTTAGACACTGAAAATAATACAACAGGGAGAGGTTAGGGCCAACCAAGATAGTTGTATTGATTAATTTTATGTGCCAAGTAAACCTTCTCTGGAGCCGCAAGGTAGTGAGACAAGACATACCCATCGAGATGAGGTGCTGTCTTGGTGGTTCTGTTCGAGGAATCCAATCAGGGTTACAGTCCAGTAGGGCCCGGGCAGAGTTATGGAACACAGCGAGAAAGGAGGGAGAGAATGAGAGGACATGTCACGGCAACCAAAACACAGGTAGAAACCATGGCCATTATTACATAGCATTTATCTGCAACACCTCTTTTAATTATTTTTTTTAAGTAAAAAAATGTAATGACCAAGTATACTGGGCTTAAAGGAAGAGCTATAGTTGAAGTATTCTGCTATCAGGTGAGGACAGGTGTGTGTTGAGGAATTCTGTAATGAGGTGAGGACAGGTGTGTGTTGAGGTATTCTGATATCACGTGAGGACAGGTGTGTGTTGAGGTATTCTGTTATGAGGTGAGGACAGGTGTGTGTTGAGGTATTCTGTAATGAGGTGAGGACAGGTGTGTGTTGAGGTATTCTGTAATGAGGTGAGGACAGGTGTGTGTTGAGGAATTCTGATATCACGTGAGGACAGGTGTGTGTTGAGGTATTCTGTTATGAGGTGAGGACAGGTGTGTGTTGAGGAATTCTGTAATGAGGTGAGGACAGGTGTGTGTTGAGGTATTCTGCTATCAGGTGAGGACAGGTGTTGAGGTATTCTGCGATCAGGTGAGGACAGGTGTTGAGGTATTCTGCTATCAGATGAGGACAGGTATTGAGGTATTCTGCTATCAGGTGAGGACAGGTGTTGAGGTATTCTGCTATCAGGTGAGGACAGGTGTTGAGGTATTCTGCTATCAGGTGAGGACAGGTGTTGAGGTATTCTGCTATCAGGTGAGGACAGGTGTTGAGGTATTCTGCTATCAGGTGAGGACAGGTGTTGAGGTATTCTGCTATCAGGTGAGGACAGGTGTTGAGGTATTCTGCTATCAGGTGAGGACAGGTGTTGAGGATATTCTGCTATCAGGTGAGGACAGGTGTTGAGGTATTCTGCTATCAGGTGAGGACAGGTGTTGAGGTATTCTGCTATCAGGTGAGGACAGGTATTGAGGTATTCTGCTATCAGGTGAGGACTGGTGTGTGTGTTGAGGTATTCTGCTATCAGGTGAGGACAGGTATTGAGGTAGTCTGCTATCAGGTGAGGACAGGTGTTGAGGTATTCTGCTATCAGGTGAGGACAGGTGTTGAGGTATTCTGCTATCAGGTGAGGACAGGTGTTGAGGTATTCTGCTATCAGGTGAGGACAGGTATTGAGGTATTCTGCTATCAGGTGAGGACAGGTATTGAGGTATTCTGCTATCAGGTGAGGACAGGTATTGAGGTATTCTGCTATCAGGTGAGGACAGGTGTTGAGGTATTCTGTTATCAGGTGAGGACAGGTATTGAGGTATTCTGCTATCAGGTGAGGACAGGTGTTGAGGTATTCTGCTATCAGGTGAGGACAGGTATGGAGGTATTCTGCTATCAGGTGAGGACAGGTGTGTGTGTTGAGGTATTCTGCTATCAGGTGAGGACAGGTGTGTGTGTTGAGGTATTCTGCTATCAGGTGAGGAGAGGTGTGTGTGTTGAGGTATTCTGCTATCAGGTGAGGACTGGTGTGTGTGTTGAGGTATTCTGCTATCAGGTGAGGACAGGTGTTGAGGTATTCTGCTATCAGGTGAGGACAGGTATTGAGGTATTCTGCTATCAGGTGAGGACAGGTATTGAGGTATTCTGCTATCAGGTGAGGACAGGTGTTGAGGTATTCTGCTATCAGGTGAGGACAGGTATTGAGGTATTCTGCTATCAGGTGAGGACAGGTATGGAGGTATTCTGCTATCAGGTGAGGACAGGTGTGTGTGTTGAGGTATTCTGCTATCAGGTGAGGACAGGTGTGTGTGTTGAGGTATTCTGCTATCAGGTGAGGAGAGGTGTGTGTGTTGAGGTATTCTGCTATCAGGTGAGGACTGGTGTGTGTGTTGAGGTATTCTGCTATCAGGTGAGGACAGGTGTTGAGGTATTCTGCTATCAGGTGAGGACAGGTATTGAGGTATTCTGCTATCAGGTGAGGACAGGTATTGAGGTATTCTGCTATCAGGTGAGGACAGGTGTTGAGGTATTCTGCTATCAGGTGAGGACAGGTATTGAGGTATTCTGCTATCAGGTGAGGACAGGTGTGTGTGTTGAGGTATTCTGCTATCAGGTGAGGACTGGTGTGTGTGTTGAGGTATTCTGCTATCAGGTGAGGACAGGTGTGTGTGTTGAGGTATTCTGCTATCAGGTGAGGAGAGGTGTGTGTGTTGAGGTATTCTGCTATCAGGTGAGGACTGGTGTGTGTGTTGAGGTATTCTGCTATCAGGTGAGGACAGGTGTTGAGGTATTCTGCTATCAGGTGAGGACAGGTATTGAGGTATTCTGCTATCAGGTGAGGACAGGTATTGAGGTATTCTGCTATCAGGTGAGGACAGGTGTTGAGGTATTCTGCTATCAGGTGAGGACAGGTATTGAGGTATTCTGCTATCAGGTGAGGACAGGTGTGTGTGTTGAGGTATTCTGCTATCAGGTGAGGACTGGTGTGTGTGTTGAGGTATTCTGCTATCAGGTGAGGACTGGTGTGTGTGTTGAGGTATTCTGCTATCAGGTGAGGACAGGTGTTGAGGTATTCTGCTATCAGGTGAGGACAGGTATTGAGGTATTCTGCTATCAGGTGAGGACAGGTATTGAGGTATTCTGCTATCAGGTGAGGACAGGTATTGAGGTATTCTGCTATCAGGTGAGGACAGGTATTGAGGTATTCTGCTATCAGGTGAGGACAGGTATTGAGGTATTCTGCTATCAGGTGAGGACAGGTATTGAGGTATTCTGCTATCAGGTGAGGACAGGTAGAGGTATTCTGCTATCAGGTGAGGACAGGTATTGAGGTATTCTGCTATCAGGTGAGGACAGGTAGAGGTATTCTGCTATCAGGTGAGGACAGGTATTGAGGTATTCTGCTATCAGGTGAGGACAGGTATTGAGGTATTCTGCTATCAGGTGAGGACAGGTGTTGAGGTATTCTGCTATCAGGTGAGGACAGGTATTGAGGTATTCTGCTATCAGGTGAGGACAGGTATTGAGGTATTCTGCTATCAGGTGAGGACAGGTGTTGAGGTATTCTGCTATCAGGTGAGGACAGGTAGAGGTATTCTGCTATCAGGTGAGGACAGGTATTGAGGTATTCTGCTATCAGGTGAGGACAGGTATTGAGGTATTCTGCTATCAGGTGAGGACAGGTATTGAGGTATTCTGCTATCAGGTGAGGACAGGTATTGAGGTATTCTGCTATCAGGTGAGGACAGGTATTGAGGTATTCTGCTATCAGGTGAGGACAG
>NC_060184.1:84511759-84522076 GCF_021184085.1 Oncorhynchus gorbuscha
GTTAGGGTTAGGGTTAGGGTTAGGGTTAGGGTTAGGGTTAGGTTAGGTTTCTAGTCTTGAGTCGGTTGATCCACTTCCATCTCTGACACGGAAACCGAGGAAGGATGGGTTGCACCCACATCACATACGCGCGTGGTCGCAGGGAGTACGGGCGCGGCCGTCAAAGTCGGGGGCCCTGCAGTAGCCCACTTGTAGATTAACCCGTTGGTTGGGTTAAAGGACTGTCTGTCTGTAGGGTTAAGGTTAGGTAGGTTTAAGAATGGTTATTAGGTTTAGGTTAGGTAAGATATGGTTTTTTAAGAAGGGTTAAGGTTCAAGTTAAGTTTAGGTATGGGTTTTGGGATGGTTAAGGTTAGGTTAGGTTAGGTAAGGTATAGAAAAGGTTAAGTTTAGGTAGGTCTGTCACCTCAACTTGCGGATCAGGCAAAGTCCTGAGCTGCGTCCCCTTATGCAGGCACGGTCCAGGGGTTGGGCTAGGCTAGGTTAGGCAGGCTGAAAATAGCCAGGCCAGGCCAGGCCAGGCCAGGCCAGAGCGGTCAGGGCCAGGTCAGGCCAGGCTCAGGCTTAGGCCAGGGCTCAGGCCAGGCCAGGCCAGGCCAGGCCAGGCCAGGCCAGGCCAGGCCAGGCCAGGGGCCAGGCCAGGCCAGGCCAGGGGCCAGGGGCCAGGCCAGGGCCAGGCCAGCCAGGCCAGGCCAGGCCAGGCCAGGCCAGGCCAGGCCAGGCCAGGGCCAGGGGCCAGGGCCAGGCCAGGCCAGGCCAGGCCAGGCCAGGCCAGGCCAGGCCAGGCCAGGCCAGGCCAGGCCAGGCCAGGTCAGGCCAGGCCAGGCCAGGCCAGGCCAGGGCCAGGCCAGGCCAGGCTAGGCCAGGCCAGGTCAGGCCAGGCCAGGCCAGGCCAGGCCAGGCCAGGCAGGCCAGGCCAGGCCAGGCCAGGGCCAGGCCAGGGCCAGGCCAGGCCAGGCCAGGGCCAGGCCAGGGCCAGGCCAGGCCAGGGCCAGGGCCAGGCCAGGCCAGGCCAGGCCAGGCCAGGCCAGGCCAGGCCAGGCCAGGCCAGGCCAGGCCAGGCCAGGCCAGGCCAGGCCAGGGCCAGGCCAGGGGCCAGGCCAGGCCAGGCCAGGCCAGAGGCCAGGCCAGGCCAGGCCAGGCCAGGCTAGGCTAGGTTAGGGTTAGGGTTAGGGTTAGGGTTAGGGCCAGGGGGTTAGGGTTAGGTTTAGGAAAAAATTGCCCTTCAAGAGGACCATATACACGGGCACCTGTTCTCTAATTCTATTGTCCTAAGGATACATAATTTGTTATACGGAATTTGGGTTTGAATTCAAGTCAGAATCTAGGTCCAGGTTCAGGATTAGGATTAGAGCTTGAAGTGAGGTTAAAAATCAGGATTATGTTCAGGGTCAGGATTGGATCTGAGGTTATTGTCAGGGCTGAGGTTAGATTCAGGATCAGGGTTAAGGTTAGGACAAGGGTGGGGATTGCTGCGGTTTAAGGTTGAGGTTAAGGTCAGGGTTAGGGTCAGGGTTCTAGTCAAAATTGGTTTTAGGATCAGGCCTCTCCATGATTGGGGCTAAGGTTAGAGCCAGGATGGGGATTGCTTAAGGGTGAGGTTAAGGTCAGGGTTAGGGTTAGGGTTAGGGTTCTAGTCAGAATTAAATAAGGTTTTTAAGCCTATTAAGATAGACCTAAGGCCGAGATTTGTGGGTTAGGTTCTAGGCTTGGTCCAGGATTGAGGGCCATATGATTGGGGTTAAGGTTAGAGCCAGGATGGTCAGGCCAGGTTGGCCAGAGGGTTGGGTAGGTTAAGGTTAGAGCCAGGATGGGGGATTGCTACAGTAAGGGTGAGGTTAAGGTCAGGTTAGGTTAGGGTTAGGATTATAGTCAGAATTAAATGAGGTTTTAAACTTATTAAAATAGACTTAAGGCTGAGATTTGTAGTTAAAATTAGGAATGTGATACTTGGCTAGGGCCAGGAGTGAGATTGCTCAGGTTAAGGTGAGGGTAAAACTGGGATAGGGATGGTTCAGGTTTAATGTTCAGATCAAGGTTGGGAGAATTAGAGTCTCTAATACTTTTCATTGAGACCTGTGGGATTGCAAGTACCCAATTTTTTGATCCAACTTCGCTCCTTGATCTGTCTCTGTTTTAGCGACCACCCTTGGTTAGATTCCAACCCCGCTATTCTTAACTGGGCTACTGGATGAGATCTAAAGTGGGTTGTGCAGTGTGGTTTTAACTGACTCTTTACTTATATGATATAGGTGTTGTTTGAGTCTGGTTCCAGGGTCAGTTCCTAGTTTCTCCAATATACCATTTCCCACATTTTCAGACACTCAAAGGCAGGGCCTACAATGTTAGCTACAGTATGGCCAGGCCCTCAGGGCTAGGGACCCTAGACCCAGGGTCAGGGCCATCTCCTGCCAGGCCAACTTGGCCAGGCCAGGGTCCCCGGGTCAGGCCAGGTCAGGGTCAGGAATCCAGAGGTACCAGGGACATCTTTCAAAGGCCAGGCCAGGCCAGGCTGATATTACAGGTCAGGAACAGGCCAGGGGGGTCCAGGCCAGGCCAGGGTCTGGGGTTAAAAGGAGGCCAGGCCAGGCCAGGGAATTAGGCTCAGGAAGGCCAGGCCAGGCCAGGGCCAGGGCCAGGCCAGGCTAGGCCAGGCCAGGCCAGGGTTAGGTCAGGGGGGCCAGGGCCAGGGCAGGGCTAGGGCAGGTTGAGGGGTTAGGCCAGGCCAGGCCAGGCCAGGCCAGGCCAGGCCAGGGCAGGCCAGGCCAGGGCTAGGGTTGAGGCCAGGGTTAGGGTTAGGGTTAGGTTGGGGTTGAAAAATTGCCCTTCAAGAGGACCATATACACGGGCACCTGTTCTCTAATTCTATTGCTCCTAAGGATACATAATTTGTTATACGGGAATTTGGGTTTGAATTCAAGTCAGAATCTAGGTCCAGGTTCAGGATTAGGGATTAGAGCTTGAAGTGAGGTTAAAAATCAGGATTATGTTCAGGGTCAGGATTGGATCTGAGGTTATTGTCAGGGCTGAGGTTAGATTCAGGATCAGGGTTAAGGTTAGGACAAGGTGGGGATTGCTGCGGTTTAAGGTTGAGGTTAAGGTCAGGTTAGGGTCAGGTTCTAGTCAAAAACTCGGTTTTAGGATTAGGGCTTCTATGATTGGGGTTAAGGTTAGAGCTAGGATGGGGATTGCTACAGTAAGGGTGAGGTTAAGGTCAGGGTTAGGGGTTAGGGTTATAGTCAGAATTAAATAAGGTTTTAAGCTTATTAAGATAGACTTAAGGTTGAGATTTGTGGGTTAGGGTTCTTAGGGTTTTGGGTTCTAGATCAAAAAGGTTAGTTTTTTGGGGTTCAGGTTAGGGCTTAGATTCGCCAGGGTTAAGGTTAGAGCCAGGATGGGGATTGCTACAGTAAGGGTGAGGTTAAGGTCAGGGTTAGGGTTAGGGTTAGGATTATAGTCAGAATTAAATGAGGTTTTAAACTTATTAAAATAGACTTAAGGTTGAGATTTGTGGTTAAAATTAGGAATGTGATACTTGGCTAGGGTTAGGTGTGAGATTGCTCAGGTTAAGGTGAGGGTAAACTGGGATAGGGATGGTTCAGGTTTAATGTTCAGATCAAGGTTGGGAGAATTAGAGTCTCTAATACTTTTCATTGAGACCTGTGGGATTGCAAGTACCCAATTTTTTGATCCAACTTAGCTCCTTGATCTGTCTCTGTTTTAGCTATTGCCCTTGGTTAGATTCCAACCCCGCTATTCTTAACTGGGCTACTGGATGAGATCTAAAGTGGGTGTATAGTGCCATGGTTTTAACTGACTCTTTACTTATATGATATAGGTGTTGTTTGAGTCTGGCTTCCAGGGAGTTCCTAGTTTCTCCAATATACCATTTCCCACATTTCAGACACTCAATTCCATATACAATGTTAGTAGTCTTCAGGCCAGGAATCCCTCCCAGGCCGGGACCCCTAGACCCGACCATTTATTCTGAATATATTTAACTTGTCTAAAGTGTGGTCCCCGCCGCACCAGCTTCTCCTTGAATCCAGAGTGTACCAGCACATCTTTCAAATTTTATTTCGCCGATATGCTGATATTACTCTGAACTGTTGGAGGGTGTCCCCATCCCCCTTGTCTGCTTAAAATGATCCTTCACTATGGAATTAAACTTATGGAAGATTGGTGAATTAAGTGGTTAGGGTTAGGCCAGGGTTAGGGTTAGGGTTAGGCCAGGGTTAGGGTTAGGGTTGTGGGTTGGTTAGGGTAGGGTTAGGGGTTCAGGGTTAGGGTTAGGGGTTAGGGTTAGGGTTAGGGTTAGGGTTAGGGGTTAGGGGGATTAGGGTTAGGGTTAGGGTTAGGGTTAGGGTTAGGGTTAGGGTTAGGAAAAAAGGTTGCCCTTCAAGAGGACCATATACACGGGCACCTGTTCTCTAATTCTATTGCTCCTAAGGATACATAATTTGTTATACGGAACTTTGGGTTTGAATTCAAGTCAGAATCTAGGTCCAGGTTCAGGATTAGGGATTAGAGCTTGAAGTGAGGTTAAAAAATCAGGATTATGTTCAGGGTCAGGATTGGATCTGAGGTTATTGTCAGGAGCTGAGGTTAGATTCAGGATCAGGGTTAAGGTTAGGACAAGGGTGGGGATTGCTGCGGTTTAAGGTTGAGGTTAAGGTCAGGGTTAGGGTCAGGGTTCTAGTCAAAATTCGGTTTTAGGATTAGGCTTCTATGATTGGGGATAAGGTTAGAGCTAGGATGGGGATTGCTACAGTAAGGGTGAGGTTAAGGTTCAGGGGGAGCTAGGGTTAGGGTTAAAGTCAGAATTAAATCAGGTTTGGGCTT
Organism: Oncorhynchus gorbuscha; assembly: GCF_021184085.1. Taxonomy (NCBI): domain Eukaryota; kingdom Metazoa; phylum Chordata; class Actinopteri; order Salmoniformes; family Salmonidae; genus Oncorhynchus; species Oncorhynchus gorbuscha. Next base: position 84,516,602 of record NC_060184.1, read on the forward strand.
ATTGTCAGGGCTGAGGTTGAGATTTGTGGGTTAGGGTTAAGGTTAGGATTAGGGTTTAGGATTAGGCTTATATGATTGGGGTTAAGGTTAGGCTAGGATGGGTTAGGGTTAGGGTTAGGGTTAGGGTTAGGCTTCTATGATTGGGGTTAAGGTTAGAGCTAGGATGGGGATTGCTACAGTAAGGGTGAGGTTAAGGTCAGGGTTAGGGTTAGGTTAGGGTTATAGTCAGAATTAAATGAGGTTTTAAACTTATTAAAATAGACTTAAGGTTGAGATTTGTGGTTAAAATTAGAATGTGATACTTGGCTAGGGTTAGGCCAGGCCAGATTGCTCAGGTTAGGTGGCCAGGGTAAACTGGGATAGGGATGGTTCAGGTTTAATGTTCAGGCCAGGCCAGGCCAGAATTAGAGTCTCTAATACTTTTCATTGAGACCTGTGGGATTGCAAGTACCCAATTTTTTGATCCAACTTCGCTCCTTGATCTGTCTCAGGCCAGTTTTAGCCAGGCCAGGCCTTTGGCCAGGCCATTCCAACCCCGGCCATTCTTAGGCTGGGCTACTGGCCATGAGAGGCTAAAGGCCAGGCCATAGTGTGGTTTTAACTGACTCTTTAGGCTTATATGATATAGGTGTTGTTTGAGTCTGGCCAGGAGTTCCTAGTTTCCAGGAATAGGCCAGGCCCACATTTCAGGCAGGCTCAGGCCAGGCCAGGCCATGTTAGTAGTCTTCAGGCCATTGGAATCCTCCCACACCGGGACCCCTAGACCAGGCCATTTATTCTGAATATATTTAACTTGTCTAGGCCAGGCCCCAGCCGCACCAGGCTTCAGGCCCTTGAATCCAGAGTACCAGCACATCTTTCAAATTTTTATTTCAGGCCAGGTATGCTGATATTACTCTGAACTGTTGGAGGGTGTCCTATGATCCCCCTTGTCTGCTTAAATGATCCTTCACTATGGAATTAAACTCAGAAGATTGGAATACCAGGTTCAGGTTAGGGATTAGGCAGGGGTGAGGTTGGCCAGTCAGGGATGTATAGGTTCAGGCCAGGCCAGGCCATAGGGGCCAGGCCAGGCCAGGGCCAGGCCAGGCCAGGCCAGGCCAGGCCAGGCCAGGCCAGGAGGCCAGGCCAGGCTCAGGCCAGGCCAGGCCAGGCCAGGGTAGGTAGGCCAGGGTCAGGCCAGGCATGTTTTTCCAGGCCAGGCAAGGCCTAGGGCCAGGCCAGGCCAGGCCAGGCCAGGCCAGGCCAGGCCTCAGGCCACGCCAGGCCAGGCCAGGCCAGGCCAGGCCAGGCCAGGCCAGGCCAGGCCAGGCCAGGTAAACCTTGGCCAGGCCAGGCCAGGCCAGGCCAGGCTCAGGCCAGGCCAAAAGGCCAGGCCAGGCCATCCAGGCCATTATAGGCCAGGCCAGGCCAGGCCAGGCCAGGCCAGGGCCAGGCCAGGCCAGGCCAGGCCAGGCCAGGCCAGGCCAGGCCAGGCCAGGGCCAGGCAAAATGGTGAGGCCAGGCCAGGCCAGGCTCAGGCCAGGCCAGGCCAGGCCAGGCCAGGCCAGGCCAGGCCAGGCAGGCCAAATAGGCCAGGCCAGGCCAGGATTAGGCCAGGAGGCCAGGCCAGGCCAGGGCCAGGCCAGGCTCAGGAGGCCAGGGCCAGGCCAGGGTGGCCAGGTTAAGGCCAGGCCTAGGCTAGGTTAGGCCAGGCCAGGCTAGAAATGAGGCCAGGCCAGGCCAGGCCAGGCCAGGCCAGGCCAGGCCAGGCCAGGCCAGGCCACTCTAAGGCCAGGCCAGGCCAGGCCAGGCCAGGGGCCAGGGCAGGCCAGGCCAGGCCAGGCCAGGCCAGGCCAGGGCAGGCCAGGCCAGGCCAGGCCAGGCCAGGCCAGGCCAGGCCAGGCCAGGCCAGGCCAGGCCAGGCCAGGCCAGGCCAGGCCAGGCCAGGCCAGGCCAGGCCAGGCCAGGCCAGGCCAGGCCAGGCCAGGCCAGGCCAGGCCAGGCCAGGCCAGGCCAGGCCAGGCCAGGCCAGGCCAGGCCAGGCCAGGCCAGGCCAGGCCAGGCCAGGCCAGGCCAGGCCAGCCAGGCCAGGCCAGGCCAGGCCAGGCCAGGCCAGGCCAGGGCCAGGCCAGGCCAGGCCAGGGCCAGGCCAGGGCCAGGCCAGGCCAGGCCAGGCCAGGCCAGGCCAGGGCCAGGCCAGGCCAGGCCAGGCCAGGCCAGGCCAGGCCAGGCCAGGCCAGGGCCAGGCCAGTCAGGCCAGGCCAGGCCAGGCCAGGCCAGGCCAGGCCAGGCCAGGCCAGGCCAGGCCAGGCCAGGCCAGGCCAGGCCAGGCCAGGCCAGGGTTAGGTTTAGGAAAAAATTGCCCTTCAAGAGGACCAGGCCACGGGCACCTGTTCTCTAATTCTATTGCTCCTAAGGATACATAATTTGTTATACCAGGCCAGGGTTTGAATTCAAGTCAGAATCTAGGTCCAGGTTCAGGATTAGGATTAGAGCTTGAAGTGAGGTTAAAAATCAGGATTATGTTCAGGGTCAGGATTGGATCTGAGGTTATTGTCAGGGCTGAGGTTAGGCCAGGATCAGGCCAGGCCAGGGTGGGGCCAGGCCAGGCCAGGCCAGGCCAGGCCAGGTCAGGTTAGGTCAGGTTCTAGTCAAAATTCGGCCAGGCCAGGATTAGGCTTCAGGATTGGGGCTAGGCTAGAGCCAGGAGTCCAGGGGATTGCTGCAGGGTGAGGCCAGGTCAGGGTTAGGGTTAGGGTTAGGTTATAGTCAGAATTAAATGGGCCAGGCCAGGGATAGGCCAGGCCAGGCCAGGCCAGGCCAGGCCAGGCCAGGCCAGGCCAGGCCAGGCCAGGCCAGGCCAGGCCAGGCCAGGCCAGGCCAGGCCAGGCCAGGGTCAGGCCAGGCCAGGCCAGGCCAGGCCAGGCCAGGCCAGGCCAGGCCAGGCCAGGCCAGGCCAGGCCAGGCCAGGCCAGGCCAGGGTTTTAGGCCAGGCCAGGCCAGGCTGTGGTTAGGCCAGGCCAGGAGGCCAGGCCCAGGCCAGGCCAGGCCAGGCCAGGCCAGGCCAGGCCAGGCCAGGCCAGGCCAGGCCAGGCCAGGCCAGGCCAGGCCAGGCCAGGCCAGGCCAGGCCAGGCCAGGCCAGGCCAGGCCAGGCCAGGCCAGGCCAGGGCCAGGCCAGGCCAGGCCAGGCCAGGCCAGGCCAGGCCAGGCCAGGCCAGGCCAGGCCAGGCCAGGCCAGGCCAGGCCAGGCCAGGCCAGGCCAGGCCAGGCCAGGCCAGGCCAGGCCAGGCCAGGCCAGGCCAGGCCAGGCCAGGCCAGGCCAGGCCAGGCCAGGCCAGGCCAGGCCAGGCCAGGCCAGGCCAGGCCAGGGCCAGGCCAGGCCAGGCCAGGCCAGGGCCAGGCCAGGCCAGGCCAGGCCAGGCCAGGCCAGGCCAGGCCAGGCCAGGCCAGGCCAGGCCAGGCCAGGCCAGGCCAGGCCAGGCCAGGCCAGGCCAGGCCAGGCCAGGCCAGGCCAGGCCAGGCCAGGCCAGGCCAGGCCAGGCCAGGGCCAGGCCAGGCCAGGCCAGGCCAGGCCAGGCCAGGCCAGGCCAGGCCAGGCCAGGGCCAGGCCAGGCCAGGCCAGGCCAGGCCAGGCCAGGCCAGGCCAGGCCAGGCCAGGCCAGGCCAGGCCAGGCCAGGCCAGGCCAGGCCAGGCCAGGCCAGGCCAGGCCAGGCCAGGCCAGGCCAGGCCAGGCCAGGGCCAGGCCAGGCCAGGCCAGGCCAGGCCAGGCCAGGCCAGGCCAGGCCAGGCCAGGCCAGGCCAGGCCAGGCCAGGCCAGGCCAGGCCAGGCCAGGCCAGGCCAGGCCAGGGCCAGGCCAGGCCAGGCCAGGCCAGGCCAGGCCAGGCCAGGCCAGGCCAGGCCAGGCCAGGCCAGGGGCCAGGCCAGGCCAGGCCAGGCCAGGCCAGGCCAGGCCAGGCCAGGCCAGGCCAGGCCAGGCCAGGCCAGGCCAGGCCAGGCCAGGCCAGGCCAGGCCAGGCCAGGCCAGGCCAGGCCAGGCCAGGCCAGGCCAGGCCAGGCCAGGCCAGGCCAGGCCAGGCCAGGCCAGGCCAGGCCAGGCCAGGCCAGGCCAGGCCAGGCCAGGCCAGGCCAGGCCAGGCCAGGCCAGGCCAGGCCAGGCCAGGCCAGGCCAGGCCAGGCCAGGCCAGGCCAGGCCAGGCCAGGCCAGGCCAGGCCAGGCCAGGCCAGGCCAGGCCAGGCCAGGCCAGGGCCAGGCCAGGCCAGGCCAGGGCCAGGCCAGGCCAGGCCAGGCCAGGCCAGGCCAGGCCAGGCCAGGCCAGGCCAGGCCAGGCCAGGCCAGGCCAGGCCAGGCCAGGCCAGGCCAGGCCAGGCCAGGCCAGGCCAGGCCAGGCCAGGCCAGGCCAGGCCAGGCCAGGCCAGGCCAGGCCAGGCCAGGCCAGGCCAGGCCAGGCCAGGCCAGGCCAGGCCAGGCCAGGCCAGGCCAGGCCAGGCCAGGCCAGGCCAGGCCAGGCCAGGCCAGGCCAGGCCAGGCCAGGCCAGGCCAGGCCAGGCCAGGCCAGGCCAGGCCAGGCCAGGCCAGGCCAGGCCAGGCCAGGCCAGGCCAGGCCAGGCCAGGCCAGGCCAGGCCAGGCCAGGCCAGGCCAGGCCAGGCCAGGCCAGGCCAGGCCAGGCCAGGCCAGGCCAGGCCAGGCCAGGCCAGGCCAGGCCAGGCCAGGCCAGGCCAGGCCAGGCCAGGCCAGGCCAGGCCAGGCCAGGCCAGGCCAGGCCAGGCCAGGCCAGGCCAGGCCAGGCCAGGCCAGGCCAGGCCAGGCCAGGCCAGGCCAGGCCAGGCCAGGCCAGGCCAGGCCAGGCCAGGCCAGGCCAGGCCAGGCCAGGCCAGGCCAGGCCAGGCCAGGCCAGGCCAGGCCAGGCCAGGCCAGGCCAGGCCAGGCCAGGCCAGGCCAGGCCAGGCCAGGCCAGGCCAGGCCAGGCCAGGCCAGGCCAGGCCAGGCCAGGCCAGGCCAGGCCAGGCCAGGCCAGGCCAGGCCAGGCCAGGCCAGGCCAGGCCAGGCCAGGCCAGGCCAGGCCAGGCCAGGCCAGGCCAGGCCAGGCCAGGCCAGGCCAGGCCAGGCCAGGCCAGGCCAGGCCAGGCCAGGCCAGGCCAGGCCAGGCCAGGCCAGGCCAGGCCAGGGCCAGGCCAGGGCCAGGCCAGGGCCAGGCCAGGCCAGGCCAGGCCAGGCCAGGCCAGGCCAGGCCAGGCCAGGCCAGGCCAGGCCAGGCCAGGCCAGGCCAGGCCAGGCCAGGCCAGGGCCAGGCCAGGCCAGGCCAGGCCAGGCCAGGCCAGGCCAGGGCCAGGCCAGGCCAGGCCAGGCCAGGCCAGGCCAGGCCAGGCCAGGCCAGGCCAGGCCAGGCCAGGCCAGGCCAGGCCAGGCCAGGCCAGGCCAGGCCAGGCCAGGCCAGGCCAGGCCAGGCCAGGCCAGGCCAGGGCCAGGCCAGGCCAGGCCAGGCCAGGCC
>NC_060184.1:84522176-84526617 GCF_021184085.1 Oncorhynchus gorbuscha
ACTGCAGATATACAGTACATACAGAGAGACAGAGGGGACACTACTACAGATATACAGTACATACAGAGAGACAGAGGGGACACTACTACAGATATACAGTACATATAAAGGGGGACACTACTACAGATATACAGTACATACAGAGAGACAGAGGGGGACACTACTACAGATATACAGTACATACAGAAGGGACAGAGGGGGACACTACTACAGATATACAGTACATACAGAAGGGACACTACTACAGATATACAGTACATACAGAAGGGACAGAGGGGGACACTACTACAGATTTACAGTACATACAGAGAGACAGAGGGGGACACTACTACAGATATACAGTACATACAGAGAGACAGAGGGGGACACTACTACAGATATACAGTACATACAGAGGGGACACTACTACAGATTTACAGTACATACAGAGAGACAGAGGGGGACACTACTACAGATATACAGTACATACAGAGAGACAGAGGGGGACACTACTACAGATATACAGTACATACAGAGAGACAGAAGGGGACACTACTACAGATATACAGTACATACAGAGAGACAGAGGGGGACACTACTACAGATATACAGTACATACAGAGAGACAGAGGGGGACACTACTACAGATATACAGTACATACAGAGAGACAGAGGAGGACACTACTACAGATATACAGTACATACAGAGAGACAGAGGAGGACACTACTACAGATATACAGTACATACAGAAGGGGACACTACTACAGATATACAGTACATACAGAGGGGACACTACTACAGATATACAGTACATACAGAGAGAGAGAGGGGGACACTACTACATATATACAGTACATACAGAAGGGACACTACTACAGATATACAGTACATACAGAGAGACAGAGGAGGACACTACTACAGATATACAGTACATACAGAGAGAGAGAGGGGGACACTACTACATATATACAGTACATACAGAGGGGGACACTACTACAGATATACAGTACATGCAGAAGGGACACTACTACAGATATACAGTACATATAGAGGGGGACACTACTACAGATATACAGTACATACAGAGGGGACACTACTTACAGACATACAGTACATACAGAGAGAGACAGAGGGGACACTACTACAGATATACAGTACATACAGACAGAAGGGGACACTACTACAGATATACAGTACATGTTAAGAGGGGGACACTACTACAGATATACAGTACATACAGAGAGACACACTACTACAGATATACAGTACATACAGAGAGACAGAGGGGGACACTACTACAGATATACAGTACATACAGAGAGACAGAGGAGGACACTACTACAGATATACAGTACATACAGAGAGACAGATATATACAGACAGAAGGGACACTACTACAGATTTACAGTACATACAGAGAGACAGAGGGGACACTACTACAGATATACAGTACATATAAAGGGGGACACTACTACAGATATACAGTACATACAGAGGGGGACACTACTACAGATATACAGTACATACAGAGAGACAGAGGGGACACTACTACAGATATACAGTACATACAGAGAGACAGAGGGGGACACTACTACAGATATACAGTAAAGGGGGACACTACTACAGATATACAGAGACAGAGGGGGACACTACTACAGATATACAGTACATACAGAGAGACAGAGGGGGATATACAGTACATACAGAGAGACAGGGACACTACTACAGATAACAGTACATACAGAGAGACAGAGGGGACACTACTACAGATATACAGTACATACAGAGAGACAGAGGGGGACACTACTACAGATATACAGTACATACAGAAGGGGACACTACTACAGATATACAGCATACAGAGAGACAGAGGGGGACACTACTACAGATATACAGCACATACAGAGAGACAGAGGGGGACACTACTACAGATATACAGTACATACAGAGAGACAGAGGGGGACACTACTACAGATATACAGTACATACAGAGAGACAGAGGGGGGACACTACTACAGATATACAGACATACAGAAGGGGACACTACTACAGATATACAGTTGGTACAGAGAGACAGAGGGGGACACCACTACAGATATACAGTACATACAGAGAGACAGAGGGGGACATCTACTACAGATATACAGTACATACAGAAGGGACACTACTACAGAGAGTACATACAGAAGGGGACACTACTACAGATATACAGTACATACAGAGAGACAGAGGGGGACACTACTACAGATATACAGTACATACAGAAGGGGACACTACTACAGATACATACAGAAGGGACAGAGGGGACACTACTACAGATATACAGTACATACAGAAGAGACAGAGGGGGACACTACTACAGATATACAAATATACAGAGAGACAGAGGGGGACACTACATATATACAGTACATACAGAGAGACAGAGGAGGACACTAGAGGATAGTGTGTGTGTGTGTGTGTGTGTGTGTGTGTGTGTGTGTGTGTGTGTGTGTGTGTGTGTGTGTGTGTGTGTGTGTGTGTGTGTGTGTGTGTGTGTGTGTGTGTGTGTGTGTGTGTGTGTGTGTGTGTGTGTGTGTGTGTGTGTGTGTGTATAGCCTTATGAGTACTGTAGTGTACAGTCACCAAAGGTTAATCAGGCTTAGAGGAGAGCAGTCTTTTCATCATGCTGAATCAGAGAAAGATCAACGTGCTTTCAACATACTGTAGATGACCTTCTCAATCTGAGACTGCTGCACCACTGCAAATGTGTGTGTGTCTGTGAGTGTAGTTGTGTGAGTGTAGTTGTGAATGTGTGTGTATGTGTGTTTGTGTGTGTGTGTGTAGCCTCCAGCTACATCATTCTAGTAGAACAGCCTCCAGCTACCTTATTCTAGTAGGGCAGCCTCTAGCTACCTTATTCTAATAGAACAGCCTCCAGGCTCAACCTTATTCTAGTATAACAGCCACCAGCTACATTATTCTAGTAGAACAGCCTCCAGCTACCTCATTCTAGTAGAACAGCCTCCAGCTACCTTATTCTAGTAGAACAGCCTCCAGCCTCAATCTTATTCTAGCAGAACAGCCTCCAGCTACATTATTCTAGTAGAACAGCCTCCAGCTACCGTATTCTAGTAGAACAGCCTCCAGCTACCTTATTCTAGTAGAACAGCCTCCAGCTACATTATTCTAGTAGAACAGCCTCCAGCTACCTCATTCTAGTAGAACAGCCTCCAGCCTCAAGCTTATTCTAGCAGAACAGCCTCCAGGCTCATCCTTATTCTAGTAGGAACAGCCTCTCCATCCTCAACCCGTGTTCTAGTCGAACAGCCTCCAGCTACCGTATTCTAGTAGAACAGCCTCCAGCTACCTTATTCTAGTAGAACAGCCTCCAGCCTCAACCTTATTCTAGTAGAACAGCCTCCATCTCAACCTTATTCTAGTAGAACAGCCTCCATCCTCAACCTTATTATAGTAGAACAGCCTCCAGCTACCTTATTCTAGTAGAACAGCCTCTAGCACCTTATGCTAGTAGAACAGCCTCCATCCTCAACCTTATTCTAGTATAACAGCCTCCAGTCTCATCCTTATTCTAGTAGAACAGCCCTCCATCCTCAACCGTATTCTAGTCGAACAGCCTCCAGCTACCGTATTCAGTAGGAACAGCCTCCAACTACCTTATTCTAGTAGGAACAGCCTCCAGCCTCCAACCTTATTCTAGTAGAACAGCCTCCATCCTCAACCGTATTCTAGTAGAACAGCCTCCAGCTACCTTATTCTAGCAGGAGCCTCAGGCTCAACCTTATTCTAGTGAACAGCCTCCATCCTCAACCTTATTCTAGTAGAACAGCCTCCAGCTACCTTATTCTAGTAGAACAGCCTCAGCTACCTTATCCTAGTAGAACAGCCTCCATCCTCAACCTTATTCTAGTATAACAGCCTCCAGTCTCATCCTTATTCTAGTAGAACAGCCTCCATCCTCAACCGTATTCTAGTCGAACAGCCTCCAGCTACCGTATTCTAGTAGAACAGCCTCCAGCTACCTTATTCTAGTAGAACAGCCTCCAGCCTCAACCTTATTCTAGTAGAACAGCCTCCATCCTCAACCGTATTCTAGTAGAACAGCCTCCAGCTACCTTATTCTAGCAGGACAGCCTCCAGTCTCAACCTTATTCTAGTAGAACAGCCTCCATCCTCAACCTTATTCTAGTAGAACAGCCTCCAGCTACCTTATTCTAGTAGAACAGCCTCTAGCTACCTTATCCTAGTAGAACAGCCTCCATCCTCAACCTTATTCTAGTATAACAGCCTCCAGCCTCAACCTTATTCTAGTAGAACAGCCTCCAGCTACCGTATTCTAGTAGAACAGCCTCCAGCTACATTATTCTAGTAGAACAGCCTCCAGCTACATTATTCTAGTAGAACAGCCTCCAGCTACATTATTCTAGTAGAACAGCCTCCAGCTACATTATTCTAGTAGAA
>NC_060184.1:84526717-84534217 GCF_021184085.1 Oncorhynchus gorbuscha
TAGAACAGCCTCCAGCTACCTTATTCTAGTAGAACAGCCTCCAGCTACCTTATTCTAATAGAACAGCCTCCAGGCTACCTTATTCTAGTATAACAGCCACCAGCTACATTATTCTAGTAGAACAGCCTCCAGCTACCTCATTCTAGTAGAACAGCCTCCAGCTACCTTATTCTAGTAGAACAGCCTCCAGCCTCAATCTTATTCTAGCAGAACAGCCTCCAGCTACATTATTCTAGTAGAACAGCCTCCAGCTACCGTATTCTAGTAGAACAGCCTCCAGCTACCTTATTCTAGTAGAACAGCCTCCAGCTACATTATTCTAGTAGAACAGCCTCCAGCTACCTCATTCTAGTAGAACAGCCTCCAGCCTCAAGCTTATTCTAGCAGAACAGCCTCCAGGCTCATCCTTATTCTAGTAGAACAGCCTCCATCCTCAACCGTATTCTAGTCGAACAGCCTCCAGCTACCGTATTCTAGTAGAACAGCCTCCAGCTACCTTATTCTAGTAGAACAGCCTCCAGCCTCAACCTTATTCTAGTAGAACAGCCTCCATCCTCAACCTTATTCTAGTAGAACAGCCTCCATCCTCAACCTTATTATAGTAGAACAGCCTCCAGCTACCTTATTCTAGTAGAACAGCCTCTAGCTACCTTATGCTAGTAGAACAGCCTCCATCCTCAACCTTATTCTAGTATAACAGCCTCCAGTCTCATCCTTATTCTAGTAGAACAGCCTCCATCCTCAACCGTATTCTAGTCGAACAGCCTCCAGCTACCGTATTCTAGTAGAACAGCCTCCAGCTACCTTATTCTAGTAGAACAGCCTCCAGCCTCAACCTTATTCTAGTAGAACAGCCTCCATCCTCAACCGTATTCTAGTAGAACAGCCTCCAGCTACCTTATTCTAGCAGGACAGCCTCCAGGCTCAACCTTATTCTAGTAGAACAGCCTCCATCCTCAACCTTATTCTAGTAGAACAGCCTCCAGCTACCTTATTCTAGTAGAACAGCCTCTAGCTACCTTATCCTAGTAGAACAGCCTCCATCCTCAACCTTATTCTAGTATAACAGCCTCCAGTCTCATCCTTATTCTAGTAGAACAGCCTCCATCCTCAACCGTATTCTAGTCGAACAGCCTCCAGCTACCGTATTCTAGTAGAACAGCCTCCAGCTACCTTATTCTAGTAGAACAGCCTCCAGCCTCAACCTTATTCTAGTAGAACAGCCTCCATCCTCAACCGTATTCTAGTAGAACAGCCTCCAGCTACCTTATTCTAGCAGGACAGCCTCCAGTCTCAACCTTATTCTAGTAGAACAGCCTCCATCCTCAACCTTATTCTAGTAGAACAGCCTCCAGCTACCTTATTCTAGTAGAACAGCCTCTAGCTACCTTATCCTAGTAGAACAGCCTCCATCCTCAACCTTATTCTAGTATAACAGCCTCCAGCCTCAACCTTATTCTAGTAGAACAGCCTCCAGCTACCGTATTCTAGTAGAACAGCCTCCAGCTACATTATTCTAGTAGAACAGCCTCCAGCTACATTATTCTAGTAGAACAGCCTCCAGCTACATTATTCTAGTAGAACAGCCTCCAGCTACATTATTCTAGTAGAACAGCCTCCAGCTACATTATTCTAGTAGAACAGCCTCCAGCTACATTATTCTAGTAGAACAGCCTCCAGCTACCGTATTCTAGTAGAACAGCCTCCAGCTACCGTATTCTAGTAGAACAGCCTCCAGCTACCCTATTCTAGTAGAACAGCCTCCAGCTACCCAATTCTAGTAGAACAGCCTCCAGCTACATTATTCTAGTAGAACAGCCTCCAGCTACATTATTCTAGTAGGATAGCTTCCAGCTACCGTATTCTAGTAGAACATCCTCCAGCTACCGTATTCTAGTAGAACAGCCTCCAGCTACCCTATTCTAGTAGAACAGCCTCCAGCTACCTTATTTTAGTAGAACAGCCTCCAGCCTCAACCTTATTCTAGTAGAACAGCCTCCAGCTACCTTATTCTAGTAGAACAGCCTCCAGGCTCAACCTTATTCTAGTAGAACAGCCTCCATCCTCAACCGTATTCTAGTCGAACAGCCTCCAGCTACCGTATTCTAGTAGAACAGCCTCCAGCTACCTTATTCTAGTAGAACAGCCTCCAGCCTCAACCTTATTCTAGTAGAACAGCCTCCATCCTCAACCTTATTCTAGTAGAACAGCCTCCATCCTCAACCTTATTCTAGTAGAACAGCCTCCAGCTACCTTATTCTAGTAGAACAGCCTCTAGCTACCTTATCCTAGTAGAACAGCCTCCATCCTCAACCTTATTCTAGTATAACAGCCTCCAGTCTCATCCTTATTCTAGTAGAACAGCCTCCATCCTCAACCGTATTCTAGTCGAACAGCCTCCAGCTACCGTATTCTAGTAGAACAGCCTCCAGCTACCTTATTCTAGTAGAACAGCCTCCAGCCTCAACCTTATTCTTGTAGAACAGCCTCCATCCTCAACCGTATTCTAGTAGAACAGCCTCCAGCTACCTTATTCTAGCAGGACAGCCTCCAGGCTCAACCTTATTCTAGTAGAACAGCCTCCATCCTCAACCTTATTCTAGTAGAACAGCCTCCAGCTACCTTATTCTAGTAGAACAGCCTCTAGCTACCTTATCCTAGTAGAACAGCCTCCATCCTCAACCTTATTCTAGTATAACAGCCTCCAGTCTCATCCTTATTCTAGTAGAACAGCCTCCATCCTCAACCGTATTCTAGTCGAACAGCCTCCAGCTACCGTATTCTAGTAGAACAGCCTCCAGCTACCTTATTCTAGTAGAACAGCCTCCAGCCTCAACCTTATTCTAGTAGAACAGCCTCCATCCTCAACCGTATTCTAGTAGAACAGCCTCCAGCTACCTTATTCTAGCAGGACAGCCTCCAGTCTCAACCTTATTCTAGTAGAACAGCCTCCATCCTCAACCTTATTCTAGTAGAACAGCCTCCAGCTACCTTATTCTAGTAGAACAGCCTCTAGCTACCTTATCCTAGTAGAACAGCCTCCATCCTCAACCTTATTCTAGTATAACAGCCTCCAGCCTCAACCTTATTCTAGTAGAACAGCCTCCAGCTACCGTATTCTAGTAGAACAGCCTCCAGCTACATTATTCTAGTAGAACAGCCTCCAGCTACATTATTCTAGTAGAACAGCCTCCAGCTACATTATTCTAGTAGAACAGCCTCCAGCTACATTATTCTAGTAGAACAGCCTCCAGCTACATTATTCTAGTAGAACAGCCTCCAGCTACATTATTCTAGTAGAACAGCCTCCAGCTACCGTATTCTAGTAGAACAGCCTCCAGCTACCGTATTCTAGTAGAACAGCCTCCAGCTACCCTATTCTAGTAGAACAGCCTCCAGCTACCCAATTCTAGTAGAACAGCCTCCAGCTACATTATTCTAGTAGAACAGCCTCCAGCTACATTATTCTAGTAGGATAGCCTCCAGCTACCGTATTCTAGTAGAACAGCCTCCAGCTACCGTATTCTAGTAGAACAGCCTCCAGCTACCCTATTCTAGTAGAACAGCCTCCAGCTACCTTATTTTAGTAGAACAGCCTCCAGCCTCAACCTTATTCTAGTAGAACAGCCTCCAGCTACCTTATTCTAGTAGAACAGCCTCCAGGCTCAACCTTATTCTAGTAGAACAGCCTCCAGCTACCTTATTCTAGTAGAACAGCCTCCAGCTACCTTATTCTAGTAGAACAGCCTCCAGCCTCAACCTTATTCCAGTAGAACAGCCTCCAGCTACCTTATTCTAGCAGAACAGCCTACATCCTCAACCTTATTCTAGTAGAACAGCCTCCAGCCTCAATCTTATTTTAGTAGAACAGTCTCCAGCTACCTTATTCTAGTAGAACAGCCTCCAGCCTCAATCTTATTCTAGTAGAACAGCCTCCATCCTCAACCTTATTCCAGTAGAACAGCCTCCAGCTACCTTATTCTAGCAGAACAGCCTCCATCCTCAACCTTATTCTAGTAGAACAGCCTCCAGCCTCAACCTTTTTTTGTAGAACAGCCTCCAGCTACCCTATTCTAGTAGAACAGCCTCCAGCTACCCAATTCTAGTAGAACAGCCTCCAGCTACCTTAGTCTAATAGAACAGCCTCCAACCTCAAACGTATTCTAGGCGGGGAATAACCCCCTTATTCTTGTAGGAAGGGAATAACCCCCTTATTATTGTAGGAAGGGAATACCCCCTTATTCTAGTAGGAAGGGAATAACCCCTTTATTCTAGTAGGAAGGGAATAACCCCCTTATTCTAGTAGGAAGGGAATAACTCCCTTATTCTAGTAGGAAGGGAATAACCACCTTATTCTAGTAGGAAGGGAATAACCCCCTTATTCTAGTAGGAAGGGAATAACCCCCTTATTCTAGTAGGAAGGGAATAACCACCTTTTTCTAGTAGGAAGGGAATAACCACCTTATTCTAGTAGGAAGGGAATAACCCCCTTATTCTAGTAGGAAGGGAATAACCACCTTATTCTAGTAGGAAGGGAATAACCCCCTTATTCTAGTAGGAAGGGAATAACCCCTTTATTCTAGTAGGAAGGGAATAACCCCCTTATTCTAGTAGGAAGGGAATAACTCCCTTATTCTAGTAGGAAGGGAATAACCACCTTATTCTAGTAGGAAGGGAATAACCCCCTTATTCTAGTAGGAAGGGAATAACCCCCTTATTCTAGTAGGAAGGGAATAACCCCTTATTCTAGTAGGAAGGGAATAACCACCTTATTCTAGTAGGAAGGGAATAACCCCTTATTCTAGTAGGAAGGAATAACCCCTTATTCTAGTAGGAAGGAATAACCCCCTTATTCTAGTAGGAAGGGAATAACCCCTTATTCTAGTAGGAAGGGAATAACCACCTTATTCTAGTAGGAAGGGAATAACCCCTTTATTCTAGTAGGAAGGGAATAACCCCCTTATTCTAGTAGGAAGGGAATAACCCCTTATTCTAGTAGGAAGGGAATAACCACCTTATTCTAGTCTCTGAATCTCCTTCTTTCTAGTAGGAAGGGAATAACCCCCTTATTCTAGTAGGAAGGGAATATCCCCCTTATTCTAGTAGGAAGGGAATAACCACCTCTCTCTCTCTGTCTCTGTCTTTCTGTATTTCTACGTCTCTCTCTCTCTTTCTCTGTCTTTCTCTCCCTCTCCCCTTCTCTCTCTCTCTCCTCTTTATCCCTCTCCCTCTGTCTTCTCTCTCTCTCTCTCTCTCTCTCTCTCCTGTCTTCTCTCTCCTCTCTCTCTCTCTGTCTTTTCTATCTTTCTCTGTCTTTCTACATCTCTCTCTCTTTCTCCGACTTTATCTCTCTCTCTCTCTCCCCCTCTCTCTCTTCTCTCTCTCTCTCTCTCTCTCTCTCTCTCTCTCTCTCTCTCTCTCTCTCTCTCTCTCTCTCTCTCTCTCTCTCTCTCTCTCTCTCTCTCTCTCCCCTCTCTCTCCCTCTCTCTCTTTTCCTGTCTTTCTCTGTCTCCCCCCTCTCTCTCTCTCTCCCCCTCTCTCTCTTCTCTCTCTCTCCTCTCTCTCTCTCTCCCCTTCTCTCTCCCTCTCTCTCTCTTTTTCTATCTTTCTCTGTCTTTCTACGTCTCTCTCTCTCTTTCTCCGTCTTTTCTCTCTCTCTCTCTCCCCTTCTCTCTCCCTCTCTCTGTCTTTCTACATCGCTCTCTCCCCCCCCCCTCTCTCTCTCTCTCCCCCTCTCTCTCTTCTCTCTCTCTCCTCTCTCTGTCTCTCTCTCCCCTTCTCTCTCCCTCTCTCTCTCTTTTTCTGTCTTTCTACATCTCTCTCTCTCTCTCTCTCTCTCTCTCTCTCTCTCTCTCTCTCTCTCTCAGTCTTTATCCCTCTCCCTCTCTCTTTCTCTCTCTTTTCTGTCTTTATCTCTCTCTTTCTCCCCCTCTCTCTCTCTCTCTGCCCCTCTCTCTCTCTCTCTCTCTCTCTCTCTCTCTCTCTCTCTCTCTCTCTCTCTCTCTCTCTCTCTCTCTCTCTCTCTCTCTCTTCCTCTGTCTTTCTACGTTGTTCTCTCTCTCTCTCTTCTCTCTCTCTGTCTTTATCCCTCTCCCACTCTCTTTCGCTCTCTTTTCTGTCTTTCTCTCTCTCTTTCTCTGTCTTTCTCTCTCTCTCTCCCCTTCTCTCTCACTCTCGCTGTCTTTCTACATCGCTCTCTCTCCCCCCCTCTCTCTTCTCTCTCTCTCCTTCTCTTTATCTCTCTCTCTGTCTCTGTCTTTCTGTATTTCTACATCTCTCTCTCTCTTTCTCTGTCTTTCTCTCCCTCTCCCCTTCTCTCCCTCTCTCTCTCTCTCTGTCTTTCTTCGTCGCTCTCTCTCTCTCTCCCCCCTCTCTCTTCTCTCTCTTCTCTCTCTCCTCTCTCTCCTCTCTCTCTCCGTCTTTATCCCTCTCCCTCTGTCTTTCTCTCTCTTTTCTCTCTCTCTCTCTCTGTCTCTCTCTCTCCCTCTCTCTCTCTCTCCCTCTCTGTCTTTCTCTGTCTTTCTCTGTCTTTCTACATCTCTCTCTCTCTTTCTCCGACTTTATCTCTCTCTCTCTCTCTCCCCCTCTCTCTCTTCTCTCTCTCCCCCTCTCTCTCTCTCTCTCTCTCTCTCTCTCTCTCTCTCTCTCTCTCTCTCTCTCTCTCTCTCTCTCTCTCTCTCCCTTCTCTCTCCCTCTCTCTCTCTTTTCCTGTCTTTCTCTGTCTCCCCCCTCTCTCTCTCTCTCCCCCTCTCTCTCTTCTCTCTCTCTCTCCTCTCTCTCTCTCTCCCCTTCTCTCTCCCTCTCTCTCTCTTTTTCTATCTTTCTCTGTCTTTCTACGTCTCTCTCTCTCTTTCTCCGTCTTTATCTCTCTCTCTCTCCCCTTCTCTCTCCCTCTCTCTGTCTTTCTACATCGCTCTCTCTCCCACCCCCCTCTCTCTCTCTCTCCCCCCTCTCTCTCTTCTCTCTCTCTACATTTACATTTTACATTTAAGTCATTTAGCAGACGCTCTTATCCAGAGCGACTTACAAATTGGTGCATTCACCTTATGACATCCAGTGGGACAGTCACTTAACAATAGTGCATCTAAAACTTAGGGGGGGTGGGGTGAGAGGGATTACTTAACCTATCCTAGGTATTCCTTAAAGAGGTGGGGTTTCAGGTGTCTCCGGAAGGTGGTGATTGACTCCGCTGTCCTCTCTCCTCTCTCTCTCTCTCTCTCCCCTTCTCTCTCCCTCTCTCTCTCTTTTTCTGTCTTTCTACATCTCTCTCTCCCCCCTCTCTCTCTCTCTCTCTCTCTCTCTCTCTCTCTCTCTCTCTCTCTCTCTCTCTCTCTCTCTCTCTCTCTCTCAGTCTTTATCCCTCTCCCTCTCTCTTTCTCTCTCTTTTCTGTCTTTATCTCTCTCTTTCTCCCCCTCTCTCTCTCTCTCTGCCCCCTCTCTCTCTCTCTCTCTCTCTCTCCCTCTCCTCTCTCTCTCTCTCTCTCTCTCTCTCTCTCTCTC